>NC_142671.1:26364122-26540789 GCF_964200805.1 Pocillopora damicornis
ACCTGAGCTCCCAATACCCTCCATCTGAAAAGCCTCCCTATCTCAAGAAATTCCACAACAACATGCCATCAGTGAAGACTAAACACCAAAGGGCTCCTAATGATTCCTGAAAATTATTATTTCTTAAAAAATAATTACATGCAGTAATAGATCTGGAAACCTATAATTGTCCCTCTACAACCTTTGGGAAGAGGTGTTCAAAATAAAACTGAGTAAGCTTAGAAATGTTTCCACTCCAGCCTTCATCCTTTGCTATTTTCAAAACAACTACATCTTTAGATGTCCACACAACAAAATAGCAAAGCTTCCTTTGAGCAAAATGTATCTCCCCTTGGACCTGATGCCAGTAGACATGTTCTTCCTTTAAAGCATACTGACCACTTTCAGTTTTTTTCAAGCAGAAATTGGGGGAGATATTCACTGCCTCTTCCATTGTCATATTCCTTTCGGTGTAGGGACACTTGACCTCCAAAACAGAGTCTTCATCCACAATTCCATCTGGGGAAGCACCAAGAATCCCAGAGCCATCCAGCCATAACCCAGTTTCCTGTACAGTTTTTGCAGTTAAATTGGTAAATGCCTTAATCGCTTCTGCCTCGTTGTTTACCCCCCATTGTACTGCCTTAACTCTTGATATGTCATACTCTCCAAGGAGCCGTTTGAGAAGTGAAGGGGTCACTCTTTTGGCATGCAGAACGGATCCAAAATTGCTTGCTGTAAGCCGTCCCCTCCTTGCAAGATGCCAGGTTGGGTTGTCTCGTTGGCCTACAGTTATCTGACTGACTAACAGGATATCTGCTTCTGTGAGTTTGGCTTTCCGAACCAAACAGTCCAATTGTTGCTGTGTACCTCTTGTTTGGATAAACTCCTCTGAGTAGATGATTTCCTCAATTGTTGGCACAGGCAATTTGGCTTGGGGAGCAGGCTCTGGGCACATGAGCCAGCAAAGACCAGTGAACCTCCCATATGCCTTTAAGCTTCCATATAGTGCCTGACGATCTTCTGTGTTGGGAGATCGAGTAATCGCCACATAATTCTTTGGCAGAGGGAACAGTTCTTCGACTGCCTGTAAAGACAGGGAGGTATTAGACTTCTTTTTCCTCCACTGACATTCAATATCTGTGCGGCTTAAGTTGTGAATCCCATTTATAAAAAGAGCCGCCGCGTGACTGCATTTGAATTTTCCCTTTGGACATTCACACTCCGTGGATTTTATGTTGAAGTGGTCATCCAGGTAAATCTAAGTGGTAATTAAGATAAAAGTTCAAACAAGGTGAACTCATAAATGTCTTGGTAACACTATTTCATATGAATCATAATCTGTACGATTTAAGCCTCAGCCTGGCTTTTTTGATGAGGGAAATCGACAAGATCGAAAATATATATTTCTAAATTGGGGGAGTAGATAACAAGAAGGTACTTAAAAGATATTTAAAAATATTCCTTAGGCTTCTTAATGCGATTGGTGGCTCTAAACTCACCGTGACTCGATAGACCTTTTTCTTCATACTTGCTTGAACCTCACCGCGTAAAATACCCTGATGGTAAGAAAATGACTCAATGTGTTCAGATCTGTAATGATTTTCTCCTCGTTCGATTGACTTCTTTTCTTCAGCGAAGAAAGATATCAGTGCAGCGATTGAAAGCGACGCCATTTTGGCTCTGAGCACGTTTGTTTAGAACAGAAAATTCTGCTCCCATGGTAACGTGACGTAACGGCTTTAGAACTCTATATCTAAAGCGAACATGGTCGAGTCACGTGTATTTATCAAAGGCCTGTTCTAAATGTGCGTTGAACCGTTTATAATTATAACTTAGCGGGACATCGAATCGAAATATGGTGTCCAATTTGAATTTCCATTGTTCTGGACCTTTGATCGACTAACGAATTTTTCGCAACGATAGCAGCCACTAAAGCACATTTGTTACCTTCTGCAAAGTACAAACTTTGGGCAACGCTAATCGATGGAAAGTGACTAAGAATTCACTTAAAGCTTCTTCTTTCGATTTCTGAGGAACATCGAGTGAAGTAACAGAACATCGACATGCAACATGCAATGATTGAGTCTTCATCAATGCCGTAAAGTTTGCAAAAGATGTGCAGACAACCGTGAAATGTTATTTCAGTGATATAACGTGAATCAATGATATGCATTATACTTACTATGTCGAGATATTCGTGAATTATACAGCAAAGTTGCAATACTATCACTTGAGTAAAGAAAAAAGGCTCCAACCTCCAATCATCCAGGATCGTATATCTAAAGCGAACACGCTCAAGTCACGTGTATTTATCGAAAGTCTGTTCTAAATGTGCGTTGCACCGTTTATAATCATAACTTGGCGGGACATCGAATCGAAATATGGTGTCCAATTTGAATTGCCATTGTTCTGGACTGACTAGCATCTCACACATGTGATGATCATTTTAGGTCTCCACGTGTTTTTTGTGTCCGCATTTGCCTAAGTTTTTTTTATGCCATTACTCGTTTATCCTGTAACTGTTTTCTGTCTTAATATGCCAGAGATGTAGGTTTCTCATATATGTATACAGAGAGCTGAAAACAGCATTTGTTATGTAATGTGAAGACCATTTTCTGGGGTGGGGTGGGGGGAGATAGTACCATATATTATAGGCTATTATTTCAAAACACATTACTAGACACTATTTCCATTTTTTTTGTGTGTGTTTTGACTTGATTAAATTTTGTTTTGCGGGTTAGGGGGTTGTTCCAAGGTGAATCATCTGCCAAACAGGCTTTCTTCTTATGTTTTCTTTTCCTTGGTTAACAAAAGATCCAAGCCTGAGATAGATTTTAATAATAAAAAGCCCCAAGTGCTAAGGTGATGACACTTAAAACACGCAAGAAAACCCATTGCTTATTTTTCTTATCACCAAAAGAAAACAAAAAGTCACTACTAAAGCCAATTAGCAGATGAACTATTAATTTTATCGGGTTGTTAGAGTGGTTCTCATGAACTAGTGAAATACACTTTAGAATATTTTGTACCATTACCCTCCAATTTCTTTGTTTCCATTCCGACCTAGCAAAGAGAGTATAGAGCTACAGCACAACTTAGATTAAAGTTTGTGGTTTCATTCACACTGTTTTGAGAAACATACTATTTTGAATATTCTCAATCTGTACTTCTCGCACTTCAAATATATCATTGTTACGTGAACTCCGAAAATAATGCTTTAAACTATCAAGGGACGATACTTCGAGAAGAACACATGTACCATATTAAACTCACTGTTAACAAAAGCCTCCATCAAGTCTCGGCGACCATACCCCCAACCACTGCCTCACTGAAGAACACACAAAATTTGGAACCTTTGGCTTGATTACCAGGAGACGTTTTGATAGTGATTAATTTTATCAACAAGATTTAAAAGACGAATATTAAAGCTACTTTATAAGTTATTTTGAAATACCAAAGCTTCAAGATTTAATGGATCAAAATTCATTTTTTAAAATTACGATTCGGCAATTTTCGAAGGCGTTTGAAGTGTCATACCACAGTTAACGCGTAAGAATGGGTCTTAGCTCTTTCGCGCATGTTGAAATCTCAATTGTACCGCCACATTCGAATGGAGCGAGAAATTTCCTATATTTTGTTATACAATTCGTCTTGTTTGCGACCGATTTAGATGGGTCAAATAGCCACTCAAGTAGGAGCACTGTCACTGGTTTTACTTCTGGTCTTCAACGGATCCGTAAAAGCATGGAAAAAAGATCAGAGGGTCCAAACACAGGATGATTTTCCGGCCATTCGTTACCTTCATTTACATGCAATATTAACAAGTAAGTGGTCTCATAAATGAATTAAACGATTTGGTTTTTTCCTTTTGTTCTCAGAGATACGGAATTTGTTGCCTGTAAGTCTCGAATATGTCTGATACCGGTATATAGTGTTTGACAATTTTTCAGCTATCTTCTCTACAGAATTGCCAAAGAGAATGGAGAGGGAAGTGGCGAATCTACCTTCGCTGCAGTTGTGAAGAAAATCATGTAACAAACGGGCGTTAGATGCATCGTCGTCAACAATCGTTAACAAATGTCTTAAGGAAAAAGATTGGGACCGTGTGTGCAAAAAGCGAGCGAGAGGAAAAGTGGAGGTTTCAGTGTCAAGAGGCTCAATGACAAGTGGCGCGACCAAACTTATTCTGTCAAGTTATTTTATCACGAGTTAGATAATTACTTTATTGAAAACGAGCGCTGGAAGAATCTTTGCAGAACGTGACTAAGCGACGGAAACTTGAGGAAGGGCTCGAGGACACAGAGAGAAGCTGCAAGTATCACAAACTGAAAAAGATTCCATAGATTCGAACGTGATGAATTTCACTCGCCTTGCGACTTTGTCTACGGCTGTCACAACGACAGGATGAAAGTTTACGGTCGTTGGTTTTCGATCTTGTCTTCTTTTCTGAATAAAAGCTTCGTTGAAAAGACCTCGTCGGAGTATCGTTTTGGGACTCTCCTTTCCCTTGCAGCCGCCATGTTTACAAATGTAAATTGTCACTAATGCGATTGATACTCTGATGCGCAAGCGCAGTAAGGAAAGCGTTGTTCGCGCCAGCCTGGACGCAAATTAGAGCAAATGTTTACGCTTATGGGAAATGGGTTTGATATGTTGAGGTTACCCTCTGCCATACAAATCTTTAGCATGACAATCAAATATTTTGAACCCCTTATTATTATTACAATTGGTTGCAACAGCAATACACCTTACTGTTAAAATGAAATTGGTGTAGTTTTCAGGTATGAGCGACACTAAGGCTCTTCGCAAAGAAGTACAGTGCTGATATCCCTCTTTAGCAGTTTCTTGGTGGACAGTACCGGAGTAATCTTTACTGTATTCCAGATGGTAATCAGTATCAAACACATTTAATGCTGTTGGTCATTCTGGCTGCATTTAAAACGCCTGTCTGGTTAATTGTGCAACTTGAATAAAACTGATCTATACTCAAGATGCCGGCTTCAAGGCAAAGCGATCGTTACAACATCGTACACAATTCTGAGTTTTTCCGGAGGTCTGAGTTTTCGAGAAACCCGAGAGTCTGAGTTTTTCGGGAGTCTGAGGTCTTAGTTTTCGAGGCCTAAGTTTTCGAGACACCCCATGAAAGAATATGTGCGTAGACAAATTCTCCAACCTTTCTGCTCTTGTTCCTTAAACTTTTAAACTTCGTATTGGTATTCTGCTTGGGTCACGAGCACGTCTACATATACGATGAGATTTGCGTTTAAACTTCATTTGATTAACATTAGATATAGCTCAGCTGATATGGCATGTTTCTCCATGAAAGGTTCACTCATAAATGTTCGCTCACAAAGAGATCTCTCATAAAGTTCGCGGACCGACCCGTTCCGAAAACGCTAGACATCTTTTAGAGAGGGTCCACCGCGAACGCTGTGTGCATATTTTGTGTGCGTTTTAAGCGTATTATACACAGTATCTGTGCTGATTTTGGACCGCTAAAATTTCTCTTCTTCCGCCTTTACACCATGCCACGTGCTTATCAGTTAAAACTTCGCGCGTGCGTGCCAAGGGCTTGATCGCGAGCCGGAATTTTAACTCGGGCGTTTCCTTTGGAAAGCCTGAGTAGTAAACCCGTGGAGTGACGAATAACTACATGTTCATTACTGCGAAGATCACTTCGTTATTCACTTGTCGATATGTAAGTTGGTCTCTTAAAAGTTTTTTAAACCTGGCGTTTCGAGTGTTACCCTTTCATTATTGCTCTGACGGAGAGCTTGTTGAAGGCCTAAATGTAATAACTGTCCTAAATGTAATAACTGACCTAAATGTAATAACTGTCCTAAATGTAATAACTGTCCTAAATGTAATAACTGTCCTAAATGTAATAACTGTCCTAAATGTAATAACTGACCTAAATGTAATAACTGTCCTAAATGTATAGTAAATTCCTAAATGTGATAACACTTGGTCCTAAATGTAATAGGCCTCCAATACAATCATTTAACTCCGCCAGTGCATTGTTGTTATAGCAGACATCCACATTGAGATGTTAAAGTGACAGCTGTTGCACCAAAAAATCCTCCGACCGATATTCATGTCACATTGCGGACTCGCTGATATTAATCAGCGTCTTTTTTTAATTTGCTAGACTGAAGTCGATAAGTATTGGCTGCAAACCGTTACTCTTATGAACAATTGGCAACAAATTACAGCCGGCAAAACAATGAGAACGCTGACCAATACGTCTTCATGTATCACTGGCTCAGACTCTTAAGAGGCCCTGCGCCTAAGAAACGACCGATGATTTCTGGCTAAAAATTAAAATCGGCCGATTTTTATTTTCCAAGTAGAGGTTACCTAATACTATTTAAAAATGAATTTCTTTTGCTTCAGTTTCGCTTTAAACCAAAAATATCGAGCCGCGAACTTGTTACGTCTGATAGCAGCAAAATCTGTCCCAAAATATGCCCTTTCAAAAACCGGTTCAAAAATCACTATCGCATCACAAAATGATGAAAAAACTACGCAGTTATGAAGAAAAAGGGCTTTTAATGCAATAGCATTCGATAAACATCGAAAAACTACAGAAGCGAATGAAAAATAAATTTTCAAATATTGCATATCAATTTAGATGGAGCATTGGAGATGATTTTAAAATAAATATTTCTACAAAATCCAACCATGGCTGTTGAAAGCAATCACAGTGGTGAATCAGACACTAGAAGGATATGCATTACGTTTCTGGAAAAAATTTTTTCGGCCAAAATATATTGACCTTGTACGAAGCGTTTAAAGTTGCAGTGTTTACCGTTATGTTGCTACTTCAGCGAAACACTTCTCTGTTGCCAATACGTTCATGGATAGCTTGGTAAATGTCACTTTAGATATTTCTAGGCGCTCAAATATCATCCTAAATAGAATGATATGGTATAAACAGAGAAAGAAAGATGAAAAATAGGTAGAAAAAGAAAATAATTTACATTTACCATCTGCTGAAGTGAGTTGAATCTTGGAAATGTTATCGCTTGGCAGCACTCATTTCTCCAAACTACGGTGGAATCCAAGCAACTGCTTAGAACATAAGTTAAAAAAAACAACTCTTCCGCGCCAGAAATCCTGAAGTGAAACAGTTTTATATTATTGCCATGAATGATGATGATTCCAGGTGACAGTTAGCCTCAGATAGTGTCCATTTAGTACTTTGGTGGGCTGCATGTATTTCGTTACATTCCAACGGACGTTACGGGTCAGTACTTACAGGGGTCAGCGGACGTAAAAATAGAAACAACCAGGTAATCATGGCGGATGCCTGTGCTTCGTCAAAAGAGGATATCCTGGACTGCGGATCCTCACGTGGTCGCACGGAGACAGTGTTTCTGTGTGAATGTCGAGATGATGTAACTACACATCTAAAAATTGTTTTTTGCAAACCTGAAAGAATACGAGGTTATCCAGCAAAGGGCTGACCTCGACCTATTCCGTATGACGTATTAAGTCAACGGTTCCTTGCGAAGCCAAACACCGCGTAACACAACGCGTGACGCTTTCATGAATAAATACATATGTGTCCGAGAATTAATCTTTCGTCTTTTTCTAGATGTGAACTTTTTTGGGACGCCTTAACTACATTACTTAATTGCAAGCGCAACAACCTCAAGGAACCTCACCCCAGCACCCCAGGGTTGTAAGGTTTAAAGAGACACTTACCACGCTATCCATGGACGCATTGGCAACAGAAAAGTGTTTTGGTTGTTTTTACTTAGAATGCGCGGAAATCTGCTGATATATCGAAAACTGTCCTTTTCCCGTCTTCTTTAGGGCGACCTATGGAAACCTCATGGAGAGATACAGCGTCACGCCATCGCGACACAGTACATGTTTATGACAAATGACCGGTGTGAGGACAGTTTTATGTAGATCAGCCGACTTTAACATGTTTCAAATGACATACAAGTATAACAGTGTCTCTTCAGAGGATTTTGGTTTGCTCAAATTCCCATGAAAGAAGGTGCAGCACTCGGTATCTGGATGATATGCTCACGATTTGAGGTATATGTTTGTAGTTACGTGGAGTAGTCCTCCATAAAGGTTGATCAATTTTTTTCTAAAGATGACAACCAGAGGCAAGATTTCTCTTCGGGATATTGCTCATAAGATAACATTCTTTCAAAGCCTCGCACGTTTCATTTGTCTGAAACGTTTGTTGTTTAGAACATTAGATGTAAACATCGCCAAATTAGACAATATCTAATTTTGAGCTTCGTTTGCGAATTGCCCCTATGGAAAGTAGAGGCAGGCCCGCAGAGATTTTTGCATATTTAAAAACTAGAATATTATAACCAGCTAAGTGGGTAGTTTCAGTTCCCGAATCAGTATAATTTTGGAGAAATTTAGATAAACGTTCTCCCTGTTTTACCCGACAACAAAAATGACCGAAACTGTACCGAGATAAATAATCTATTGGTGTGTTCACATTCACTTCCAGGGAAAATTAAATTTATCAAAGTGAAGACGAATGATGTCACTATGTATGGTAGGAGGGCCAATTTGTAATGTTGTATTTAACTTGAGATAGAAAAATAAATATTTCTCTCTTTTTTTTTTTTTTTGCGACGTTTTTTTCTGAAAATGAGGACATAAGCCTCGAACAAGCAGCCGTTGTTACCATGGCAACAAGAGTGCTGCAACCTTTAAAAGGGCATTTTTATGCATCCCCCTGAGTACCTACCTGCATGCAAAATTTGAATTGGGGTTGAAGATATATAATAGATTATCGAGACGTCATTGATATCGGGTTCAATTAAGGCCACAAAAACAAAACTTTGCAATTGAAAAGTGGATTTTGCGTACCTGTGGCCAACTTCATCTTAAATCGCTCTTGAAGCTGGTGAAGACATGATTTGTATTCTCCGTTGACTTGAAAATTTCTCCTTGTTTAGGAACAATTCCCTCCTTTTTGTAAAGGTTTTGCCACTGGTGATATTACGAGAAGTATTGACCAGTTACGTGGTTGATCTATCAGCAATTTGAAATAACTCATGTCTGCTGGTCTGTGTACATCAAGTGCAATCTAGTTAGGAACCGTTCCTCCACAAAAGTAAAATTGTGATATGTTATAAGCAGAATCATTTGACAGCCAAACATGTTATTGAAAATCTTTATTATATAAAATGTGAATAACACAATGCATTTTGTTGTATTTCAATATTAGAAAAATATCTAATAGAACAGAGAGTATCAGTGCAAAAAAATAGCATAACTGCTTTTTTTTTTCACGAGACAAAACATTTAAGAAAAAAGGCTCAAATTTGTCCATTTTGAGGAAAACAATTTATCAGAAGATAATCGGTCTGCGATACTGACACTCCGTTCATAAGCGCCAAATTCATAAGTGAGGAAATAAAAGAGAACAAGGATACAAGCTTGAAATTTAAGTCAGTATTATAGAGAATACAAATGAAGTAAACGTAATTAAATGCCACCAAGTTCAGCCAGCCAGCATCTCGACGTATTATTTTCTTCTAATGATACATTACAGTTGGGTTGTAAAGCCGGACTCTGTTCCAGTCTCCTTTCTGGTTCCTGTTTAGTGTCGGGTAAAAATAGAAAATTGTATTCTTTAATCATTAATGATATTGATAATTAACAATTCTGGCTCTGCCTCAAACATTTGTGTAATACACTCTTTAAAGGTTCCATCGTCATATTATCTTGAAGACTAGACGCCTACAGTCGTTTACCCGGGCTACTTATGTGTGACACAGAAAGAATATCTTCACAGTTGCCTCGCTTTCATGATTGTGGAGGAATACCACAGACCGTCAAGCAATGCAGACTTACACACTTTCGACATCGTCGATAGATAGATAGATAGATAGATAGAGAGATAGGAAACTGAAACCTAGACTCGGCCTACCTGCGTAGCCCGAGTAATAAACCATGCTAGAGTGTAACGCAAATGTGTTAGTTGCATAGTTAGACGGGAATGTTTTGTGGAAGAGGAGGTCTTTGGGATTTAAGAAACCGCCTTTTCGAGCTTAGACCGTGACGCTAATTTTGAAGAGGGAGAGAGAGGTAGTAATGCAATTGAAATGTGAAATAAGATCTTCATTTTTGAGAAAAGAAAAGGAACTTGGGTATAAAGCGGATTCCCATAATCAAGGGAAAAAGGGGAAAGTCTGGACTTGTTCTGCTTCTCAGTTGCTGACACTCTAACTATGTGAACGGTGAATCACAAGACTGCAATATTTCGTTGAGGGAGTACGTAATATTTTTTTACCAAATTGCAATTTTTTGTTTAATTCTACTTCCCTCTCCTAGGGAGGTGAGCCTTTATTACATGATTCTTTATAAAATAATTCAAATAGTACGCGCGCTCTGATTGGCCATAAAACCATTTTACATGAGCGTATGTAAACACAGTTTTCGTTCCTCTTTCATTAGTTATTTTATAAAAGAAATTTAAAATGGTTTACGTGTTTACATAGCCTGATGTAAACATGGAAACCATTTTACATTTCTTCATTGGAGTTCGCCCATCTACAACTACACGCACGAATACACCTTAAGTCACCTAAAAAACTGTATCTCACCTTTTTTCCCGCGGACGGTTTGGTTAACTTGAAAAACTATTACAAGCAGCAAGCTAAAAGTAGCGAGTGAGCTAGGTACCAATGAGAACACATTTTGTACGTAACTCCCACACTCTTGGCAATCGGCAGATGTACTAGGAAAAAAAAAACGAACCATTCCAAATGTTTACCCTTTGGAAAGTCTTTCTAGAGAGAATAACTCTCTTTTAATACCCGTATTGACGTCGATACCTGAGTTATAAAAAAGCTATTTTATCATTTTGAACATTTTTTTTCGCTTTCGTAATTCTTCTAAATAGCTCATGGGCGTAATTACTTTTTCTGAAGAAAATTCCACCTTTCTAATGAAAATTCCACTCAAAATTTATCGTGAAGTTTTGTCGCCTTCTTCCATTTCGCGAAAATATCCCATTGATTTCAACGCTCCTGGAACGCATTTTAAGCCCCGTAAAATGCTGGTAGAATTTATTGTTGAACAGGATGAAAGAAGGAGCCTGGTAGGGATGAAGGATGAACAGAATAAAAAGGCGTTGAATAACAAGAAGTACAAAGAGTCAAGAAGAAGAACATATATAAAACCGGAAAAAATTAAAATGCGAAAGAAAATGGAAGAAGAAAGAAACTAAGGAAGACCAAAGAACAACGAAGAAAAGAAAAATAAACAGGCTGGGAAGTCATATTTTGTCAAAGAAATCACTTCATATTTTACAATGATGAAAATAATTCTTATCTCAAAACAAAAAGTCCAAATTTACCTTCCTTTAGGAAATAAAACCTGTATGACGATATAAAGAGTTCCTGAGGTCAGATTGGAGATGGTACCTACGACAGAAATCACCAAACCAGAGCTGCCCTGCAGGAAAATTGATTTAACAAAAAGGATTAGTTTTAAACGTCATTAAAGCAAAACTGGATTTGTACAGTTGTCATAATGAAAATGAAGATGTTAAACGAAATAAAGAGTTTTCCAACTTACTTTGTTGTCTCCGATAAGTTCTGTTGCAAAGCCAAGCGCATTAACAAACATGGCAGAGGACCCAAACCCTAGTAGAACGACGGCCGGGTAAGTGAACACTTTTGTTGACTGGGTAATACGCAGAAACCACATACACGATCCAGTCACCGTCAGAGCAGCCACAATGAAGGACCACTAAAACAGGACGAGGAGTTTCAGAATATGGCTAATATCTGTATCATTAAATCATTACACTTCCAGTTTTTTGATTGCTTAACTCAGTTCTGGACATCAGCTTATATACCGAATAACCTTAATTGGAAAATAATCACCTAAGCTTTGCTGAGCTGGATTTAGTTGCTTTTGGCTGCAAGAGAACGATTCTCCGGAGCAATAGAAATTAATTAAAAAGAAATACTAGTCAATGTGATCTCGGTAACGATAAAAAAAGCTCAAATAAAACTACGACATGACACTATTAGTACGTAACGTTAACGTTTTTGAAAAAATTGCAGCTGAATTCATGGATTTATGGTATAGAAAAAGTATAGCCACGGCAGGAAAAAACAGCTTGTTACCTTGAAAATTTCAAGTCAGGATGACTCACAAATTTTCCCCCCTCTGTCTAAACCTTTAGTTACAAAAGCTCAGTTGCTTATGAGTAGCCATGATATTAGTTTCTCTCGTCCGCTACCACACAGCAAAACATTTGAGAGTATGCAAAAAGCTTCTTGATAAGCTTGAATTAAGATTTAGAGATTAAACCTTGAACCAAACGATCGTCTCAATACGTTTGTAACTATAGTTTGTACATTCGGAGCAAGAAATATCGGGTTCAGCAAATCTAAACGAGAGTTTCCTCGCTCGCCTCATTTTCGGTTCCGTGACTGAAAAACAACAATTGGACTAACTGCGCACAACTTTAACGCTTTTTGACTAGCTGGAACCGACAAACACTGTCTAATGCTTGTCTCGGATGAATTATCACACGTGCCTCGGCGAGAACGTTTTTCTGATTTTAAATTAATTTATTTTGAGTAGGTAGTCAGATCCAACTTCTTAGCATTTTGATTTCATTCACCTCCGGCTTGTTGGCGCTTGAGACCAGATGCAAAAAGGGTAATTAAATTGCTATTCGGCTATCAACTTCTAATCTTGTCCACGATCATAGCTTACATAAGAAAATTACCTGAAAATAGTTTTCTTTCTTTTCATTACCTTTTTTCCTACTTTTCCAGAGAGCTTCCTTGATATTTGAGTGGACAATGTGGCGCTCACTAACAATATCAATGGCAGATTGGCAATCGCTTCCTTCAAAAAAAGCACAAACGTCTGAGGTTTTAGAAATTAAAAGCTTTCTCAGGGGGTCGGATTGATTGTTTTGCTGTCATGAAAAGCAATCTGTCGAGTCACTGATTCTCCTATATATACCAATCGGATACGTGCAACTTAATTCCCCCACAAGAGGAACCAGTCTTCCTTTGGTAGAACTTCGACCTGAAACCTGAAGGAGGTTTGTAGTCATCATGAGGATTATTTTTCACTCTTTGGTAATGCCTAAACCAGCATCAACTCGTCCTTACTTTGTAATTTTCCGTTCCTAGTATAAGTAAGGCATTGGCAGGGTAAGTTTCTTGGCTATAAAGTATAGAGTATAAACGCTAACAGGAAAGCGATTCGCGATTTTTAACTCGTAGTCCACCCTAAATATTTATTTGCTACAACTACTCCATTTTTCAATTCTTTCATATGTTTAATTAATTAAGTGGTGGTCTTTTAGTCTGTCTGCATACCTGCCCGTCTTTCTTTCCGTCTATATGTCTATCTGCCGATGTCTGTCTGTCTGTCTGTCTGTCTGTCTGCCCGTCTGTTTATCTATCTGTCTGTCTGTCTTACAATCTGTCTACCTGTCTGCCGTGTGTGCCTACCTGTCTGTCTGTCTACCAGTCGCACTGTCTACCTGTCTGTCTGTCGTGTGTGTCTGCCTGTCTGTCCGTCTGTCTAGCTGATTGTGTGCCGGTCTGTCTTTGTGCCTATCTATCTCTTCTTCCGTCTTACTGTAAAGTTGGCTAATTGACGGTGAAGGAGGAAGGTAGGAAACGAGAATGGACGAGTAACCAGGTAATTAGTTAACCATTACAGAAGATCGAGTATAACTTTTAGTATCTTTCAATCCCATAAAATAAATCCACGAAAGAAATTCCTCAAAAGTTTGCTGGTACATACTTTTTCAAATTTCAGTTTGTCAGTCAGGAGTAAGGGCAGGTAAGCGTAAAACACATCCTGTGAACCCTTTGTACACGCGTAAATAATTGCGACCTGTAAAATAAGAGAAGTAATCTGCATTCGTGAAAAATCGCATCCAACCGTTCCAGAAATCTACTCATTACAGTAAACTAATTTACAATGTATTACCTGCACTTAAGTTTCTTATATAACGTAATTATGAAAATCCGGTGTATGTAGAAATGTTTTACTCACCACGGTTTTAGATTCCAAAGAGTATCCTAACTGTTCAAACTTTGCCTTCAGAGGTGGGAGACTATGGTTCCACCGTTTTGAAAGCAGCTCAGTAACCCGGCCGCTTACGCGAAAATGTAACGCGCGGCTCACAAATAGTGGCTACATTGATTATTGCAAAAACACCAAAGTTTTTGTTATTTAAAAATTTACTTTTTTTCAGAACTCTTAACTATGCATAGAAATCGTCATGGAGAGGAAAACATGAAGTCTGAGACTTATTCACGTCACAGGTAAGAGGCCAAACGATGCGGGACGGGAGTCAGATTTTCAGCACCTTTACAGACAATTTTCGAGAAGTTAGGTTACCTTTTGAAATCTCATGGTCGGTGTCATAATCTGTCCAAAACATTGTAATGGTGGAGAGAAAAATTAATGTGGTTCCTGGTGTGTGTTTCTCCCAGGATCATTTGCAATAGGCTCGCTTGAATTTCTTACAACAAACTACAAATTATATTCCTTCATTTTTTAGTGTGAAAGCTGAAGATTACATTGCATGTACACATGAGGATTCGAATTACATACGAGCAAAAATCAAAATTAGCCAGGAAAGAACGAGAGAGTTTTAGAGACCTTTCAATTATACCCGAAATTAAGTTACCTTGTACAAATGAGGATCTTTGAGCCAGGTTCTCGCTGCCTTTGGTTTTGGTGGTTGAGCGGATTCAATATCAGAAGTAACAGATGGTACAGCTTTTCCCTCATCTCGGCAAACATCCTGAGAATTTTGGTTAAGCTGTGTTTCTTTTGTGTCGAATCCTTGATTGTCAAGACCAGAGTTCAGTTTGTGAACTTGGTTGTACACTTCTGACTTTTGTTGTCCATTTTCCAATACTCCCTGGCCATCCTCTTCGCTTATGTCATATACGGGTCTGCCATTGCTTGGCTTCGCATCATTTTCCTTTGTAGAATCTTCTTGTTTTGTCATGAGTCTATCAAAGATGCTCATCCTGAAGCTTACTTTTTGCTCTTTAGACAATGTCTTAACGGACGTTGGTGGTTGAGCGGATTCAATATCAGAAGCAACAGATGGCACAGCTTTTCCCTCATCCTGGCTAACATCTTGAGAATGTTGGTTAAACTGTGTTTCTTTTGTATCGAATCCTTGATTGTCAAGACCAAAGTTCAGTTTGTGACCTTGGTTGTATTCTTCTGACTTTTGTTGTCCATTTTCCGTTACTCCCTGACCATCCTCTTCGCTTACGTCATTTACGGGTCTGCCATTGCTTGGCTTCGCATCGTTTTCTTTTGTAAAATCTTCTTGTTTTGTCATGAGTCTATCAAAGATGCTCATCCTAAAGCTTACTTTTCGCTCTTTAGGCAATGTCTTAACGAACGTCAAGTCGTTCTCACTTGTGACTGCCATCGGCACAACAGCCATATTCGGTGCAGGATCGTAAATTTGTTTTTCTAAGGTCTTATTTTCAGTAGCTTCCCTGGTATCATTTCCTGCAAATATGGCTTCCAAAAAATTTTGGGAAAAACTCTTTTCTCCAACAGGACCGGTTTGTTCTTCAAATAATCGTCGACTGTGAATGACTCTATCTCGAATATTTTCCTCTCGCTGCTGATCTATGGGCAGTAAAAAACAGAGACGGCGTCATATATCAATTTTAAAAGATGATTACAAAAAAAGAAATCTCATAGCAGCTGAAAAGCTGTTGAATTAAGAAAATGTTTTAGGGAGTAGAATGAAAGGAAACTTTGCTGTAAACAAAGCAAGTGAGTTGTTACACGGTATTAAAAATGATGAATAAGAACTTACGCCTGTCAAAATACACCAATGACTGTAAGACAACAGGTAATGGTATGAAGGGGGTTTTTCTCTGCAACAAATGTAAGCGGTACATTAATTGAAAAAAGATCACCAGAGATGAAAACAGAGATTAAAAACGTTTAATAGTTAGTTAAATATAGCGCATATTTTCCCCCAAAATTCAGTAGACGTATTCATGATAACGTGCAGTCCCTACTCCAGTAAGGTGGTTAACAGTGACAGTGGGGGTCATTTCTGTGGTGAAAAGATCCCTTCTCCGATGCAGTCAAGATTCGAAATTCGGTCAGTACGGATCGAATAATTTTTTTCAAATATGATTATACCCAACTTTAACATTTACGTGCAATAAAAGACCTCGAAAAGTATAGGTAGCCACATGATTTTGAGTGAAATTTAGATAAACCAGCACTCGTTTTTCAAAGGCAAAAAGTTAACTCTGTTTCCTTTTTAGTCGTGTTTATTTTGTGTCATGGCTGAATGGTTCGGCCGCTTGCCTTTACGTTGTTGCCAGAAAAGTCGGGGTTTTCTAGAAAGAACCTGCTTCGAGCTTTTAAACTTACTTTTATCGAGCATTTGTTTGACTTCTCAGTTAGGTATCGTTTTAATAGCAGTAATCAGAAAACAGCTTTAATGGCAGTAATCAGTACATAAAGGCCATCACGCTCGTAATATTCCCCGTCTTTCTTTTTACGAACTGTGGCGTAAACTCCACGCGAATTTTCCTTATGGCCTTCAATACTTTCGTTACGACCGTTTTTGGTGCCCAAGACTTCCATACGTTTAGCCAATTGTTTGTGCTATGTTGGGTGTTTCATTCTTAGAACTCTCCTTTAAATCCTAAATTAAAACCTTCAACTTTCTCTCGACCTGTCTGCCATTTTGTTTTCATGTGCTATCGCGACTTACCAGTCAATCAATTTAATTTCAATTTGGTTGCATATTATTCAAAGGGAAGCGATGAACACATGTCCATTTTATCTGTGTTTATTCAAGAAAGGTATTTCCTTCTCTGTCTCCTTTTTTAAAGTAGACAAATGAAAGTTTAATCGTTTTTCTCATGATGTGAGGCGAGCGTGGCCTAGTGGTTAGGGCGCTGCACTTGTAAGCCGGAGGTCCCGGGTTCAAGTCCTCCTCCCTGCCACTATGTTGATTTGTCTTCGGTGGCCCCGAATTCAACTCCTGCACGCTTTGTAAATAGCCAACTGGTCTGCCTCCTACCAGTTGGGGTTTTTAACGAGTTTCTGTTCATTTACGATATTTGTTTCCTCATTTACAGTGTCCCCAATTAGCACAGCAGTGCTAAATACG
The DNA here is from genome assembly GCF_964200805.1 of Pocillopora damicornis. Classification (NCBI taxonomy): domain Eukaryota; kingdom Metazoa; phylum Cnidaria; class Anthozoa; order Scleractinia; family Pocilloporidae; genus Pocillopora; species Pocillopora damicornis. Next base: position 26,381,257 of record NC_142671.1, read on the forward strand.
CTGACACTTAAATAAAGTTATTATTATTATTATTATTATTATTATTATGTAGAGTCAGGCTAATCAATTGCATTAATCGCAACGTTTCGACGGCTAGTCTTCCAAAATTTACCATATAATCTGCAATTAACCTAGACCGCCTCTTTTTCCCTGAATCGTCTGAAGGTTCTTTGGTTCCAAAATGGAAAATGGCAGAGCAAATCAGTCCTAATCCTGTCAAGATCAGGGTTATCACCTATAGATGAACAGAAATCAGAACTGCAGTTAAGTAAGTTCAGTGATAGACTCAAGAAAGATAAAGTTGTCTCAAGCGATAACCCTAAATGGACATAAGCCCATCAACCACAAGCTGAAAGCTCGGATACCCCTTGGTACTCTGTGTCTCAGCTGAAGGAACAGGAAGCTATACAGGAAGAAAGTAAGTAGACAAAGAAATAACAGTGGAATAATAATAGCCAGTGGCAGCACTAGAATCATGTGGGGTTACTAATTACCATAAAATCCATTGAGCTTTCTTTTGTTAACTGATCACGGCTATCTTGTCCAAGAATTAGCCATGCCACAAGGTAGGAAACGATGCCAGTTAGGTACATGAAACCAGTTCTGTTGAGAAGAGGTCAACTACAAGTGAGTTTTGAAAAATGTTAACACTCTGTAGAGACAAGAACAGCCTCAGGATTTACTTATAAGTTATTACGTGTAGCTGTTTCGGAAAGGAAATCAACTTCGACAAATATATAAATCTACTAACGATTTGTCCGAAGTAAGATCTTGGGAAAGCTTTAGACCGAAATGCAGACATACTAACTAAACCGGGAAGTCATGCATGATTTATATAACCATCATCGTTATGCTTATATAATTTAATAATAATAATAATTTATTGACTATGGCACAAATTATTATTATTATTATTTGTTATTATTTTTATTACTATTATCATTATTATCATTACCATAATTGTTTTACCCAAACCATGTACAATCGTGACGAGGGCTGTGCACTTCGCCCGAATTTATTTGACTGACAGCCAGACCAAAAAGACCAAAATTGGTTTTGACCCAATCTGACACTGAGGCTAATTAAGACTTTCAGCTAGAGTATAGTCAACTTGTATTAACATGGATATGAGCATATAGGTGTAGCGATCGAAAGAGTTTCACCAACCTCAAAGCAGTAAGTTTGGCGGCCTCACTTTGATCCTTTGCCAAAACCGGAATAATCGACAGGTGCGATATGTCAACGAAGTTGATGGAAAATGAGATTACGGTGGCGATGGAAAAGTAATACAACAACACCACCCACTCGCTGGTTCCACTGCCACAAACTAAACATTGGCTGAAAAATAGCGGAACACCGATTGTAGCTGCGATAGTTCCAAACAAATGCCACGATTTTTTCTTTCCAAGCCTGCGTGACAGAACCGGAATCTTAACCTTATCACATAAAAAACCTGCTATTGGAGCAAATATTAATGCACCGGCAAAAAGACTGTAGAGAGTAATCAAGCCGGCATTGGTTGCAGAAATGCCAACAACTCTCATGAGAAAAATCATTCGGAATGACTGCAACAAGCGGCGAGTGACATCATTAATCACATGCCCCACTCCACAGGAAAATTGCTGCAGATGAGATATGCCTCTCACAGGATTTTTCTCGATCTCCACGTTCATATCCGCAAACACCAACAGCCTAAAAAGGAATCAAGGGTGAGAAAAATAAAAGCAAAGAAGGATGTACTGATAGCAGGAGTAGTAACACTAAATTTTGGGTCAACTTTTCAAACCGGGTAACCTGTACTATTTCAGCTATGACAGCTTGAGATCATTTCTCCAGATTATTTCATTAAATCCAGAAATTACAAAGCACAACTAAGGGCCCAAGAGGACTGAAAGAAAACAAAATCTAAACTTGATATTCCCTTAAACCTTGCCTACATTTCCAGGAATTTTATAGGGTTGTTAAAGGTAACAGATGAGAAATATGAATAGGCCTTAATACGCGAGTCGGACTGGCTCCGCCACAAAACCAAATTGATTCAATCCAGTTCCAATCATTTAACCCTATTTTGTCTTACTCAATTATTTGATTGATTAATTTGCTCTAATTTACCTACTTTTTGTAATGAGCCTCGCGCTCCAAACCCATTTTATTTTGAGCAGATAATTAACCTTTCCTTTATTTTCTCATTTTCGCTACCTCGGAGCATCAAATGTAACGTAATACATTATTCTGATATCTATGATTGTAGGTATAATAATTACAAAATGGTTAGGTCCTCTATTTATGATGTTGAGGGACCGGGTGATGTTCAACTTTGCCTATGATCATTTCGGCAATCAGCTGGGATGAAACCAATTTTCGACCTCACAGTTTTATCATGATAGTTTAGCCACAGAATTTTTGGTTTTCAAAGCATATCATCTTTTTGTAAGTCGCTGCTCGGCTGAGAAGAAAGCGAGAATAAAAAGTTCTAAAATCTTTATCCACATTCAATAGCATGTCTGGTCAAAGGGAAATACTTGCCGATATCAAAAGCGTGATATAACGCGATATAGCATGCTTAATTTGCAATTACAGAACACAAGACGATTCCTGCCTCGAAATGCACGTTAGAAAACATTAATCGAACGCTTTTAACTAATATTTAATTTCAAGTAACAATCACCATACTTACGAGAAGGCTAATGATCCTTGTGAAAGTTCTAAAGTGGAGTGAAAGGGAAAATGTTTAAATTTTATCATTACATGGTGACAAGAGAAGATATTTATACTTTCTTGATGGTAATTATGAATTGTTCAAAACTGAATTGCGTCAAATAGGTCAGGAAGGAGGATCATTTTTCATTTGAAGTAATCTGTGCATCGCGTTGCTACAACAAAGGCTGAACATTTCATGGCCCTTGTAGGTACAACTACGACGAAAAATGTTGCAGAAAACAGACCTTACAGAATAGTATAATTTCTCAAAATTGTTTCTTCTGATGATGAAAATGACGATGTTAAGTAAGACGTCTTCTTTTGAAAAAGAGCTAAATACTCTTCATTGTCTTCCATGCTCGAGTGAACTAAAACCGGTTGCGATGGATTAGATTCATAATTGACCTAGAGTGACAAAAAAAAAATCTTAGTTAATCAGTCGACCTTTAACAGCAAGTTACGTATTTCCTTTTATACGTATGCAATTACCTTGCACGTACACTCGGACAGCTACAGGCCTACCGAACAACGTTCCCCTTAAGTATTCACTGATATCAGAAATCTAACGTTATTAAAACATAGCGCAGACTTTTTATTTTGAAAAACATAATTTATAAACGATCTCAGCACACCTCATGTTATAATAATTCCTTCGATTAATTAATAATTCCGTGGACCGCCGTTTAACTAGCTAAAATAATTTAATCTTTTAAGTGTAAAGAAATTAAGTATTTTAAATATAAAGTGATTACATAGATTACCATGACATTGAATAGTATTGGATTTGATACAAGGCTAGGCGCTCGAAAGTTAATCTTTGCAAACTAGAGGTGAATTTCGTGAGTCAACAGCAAATTTCGTTTAATCTTATAATCACCGAAATAAACATTATAGTCCATTATACGGACTAGTTGGAGCTGGGCTTAATAGTCCGGATAATCAAAAGTCCGGATAATTTAGAGTCTTGGTAATCGCAAGTCCGGATAATGGAGAATAATAGAATTTTGACTGTAACATGACGCGTTCTTAGATTGTGCAACCAGAGAATTAAGTTCGCCGGGACAATCGAAGATCCGGATAATCGAGGTCTGGATAACAGAGGTTTGTCACATTCAACTGACTCCAAAAGACCGTCGCCGACTCGATAACGCTTTTATTTAGACCCATGCTTTCAACGCTGTCAAGACGCCTGAAATACTGAATTCGAACGTGCTTTTAAGATAGTTCATTTAAAGAAAAAAAAATTACAAAGCCCGTTCAAAGACATTAAGGCTTACATTTGACAGTTGAAGAGTTTCTGAAATATAAGCTCTCATAAGTATCGGTGTTGACATAATTTCGAGTGCAATTAGGTGTTAATGAGCAGGAGTAAATTTTTCAATAGCAACAAAATTGCACGAGTTCCGTCGGGCAAGTGCAATTTGCAGTTAAGAATGTTTGAATCACTCGTGCCCAAATAGGTCACGAGTACATCAGACGCATATGTTGGAATGTACTGGACTGTTCAAAACAAAGAGTCAAGAAAATTATGTGCAGTCATATTATTACCCATATTATGTTGGTAAACATTGATATAAAAGAAGTAAGTTTCTAAAACAAATATATAATTGCTGCGTTGATAGGGTGTCTAACGAGATAAGTTGGTTATATCAACCTAGTTGATAATAATTAATTGTGAATATATGAAGAAACATACATGTGAATTGCGGATAGAAAAATGAAAACCGAAGCAATCTTCGCAGTAATGAACACTAGTTACGCAGCAGTGAAAATAAGGCCTAAAAAAATTCAGGCTTGTACGGGATTTGAAAGCTCTGCCATCTGAGCTAACAAGCCAACTGAGAGCTGGTCATTACTATGGTTGCAAATAAACCCGTGAAGTGATGAATAAATAAGTGTTTATTACGGCGAAGGTCGCTTCGATATTCACTAGATGATAAAGCAAATTGGTCTCTGTAAAAAGTTTCTAAATCTGACTAGCGTTATCCCTTCGTTATCGCTCTGATAGAGGGCTAACGTTCCAAACATCAGCATTAGAAACTCTTTAGGGCGGTCAATTTACATTATCAACTCAGTTGACAAAACCAAGTTAACAAACAATAATACAGCCGGTGTCTTTGTGTCTGCCAAAGGAATTACATTTTATTGCTAATTCGTACTTAAATCAAGCTTTATTAACTAAGATAAACAGCTCATTGCGGCCTACATGTTATTTTTTAGTCGCCATTCGGAATAATCAAAGAAAATCGGAAGGAAAATTGCCAGAGAAAGAACTCCTACACAAGAATCAAAGAGGTTGTTGTATCTACTACTGATTAAATCGATTACGAAATGATAGATGTAAAGTTAACAGAAATGTAGAGTCGAAAGGAAAGAGAATAAGTAACTAAAACGAAATGAATGCTTTGGTATTCGATAAAATCCCACACTTCTTTTTTTAACGGTGACTAACATATGTACACGTTCGTGTGCCCAAGTTTAACTTCCCATGTAGTGAACGTCAATTGAAGCATGCTGTAAACGGACGTTACAAGAAACGCCTCAATACATATGTTATTGCGTGTTGTTATATTTTAGGGGTCATACAATTACCACTAATCTGAAACTGATACTGTCACTCAAGTCCTCTTTGAAACTGGCACGCTACATTAGCTACGTACAAGAATCAAGTACTATCAATATTTTGGGTTATACCCTGTATTAAAATCGTTATCATCAAAAGCAATGAAAGATATATAATAATGACACAATATTGAATCTGCTTTCAGTGAAAAAACAACATTGAAGATGTAACAATAATTGCCATCAAGTTTTACAGCCCAGTATGCACAGATATCTTATTTCCTTACAACGGTTCATCACAGCTAGGTTGTATGACCTGAGTCTGACTCAGTCTCCTTCTCGGTTTCTGTTTTGTGAAGGAAATGACAAGAACACTGAATATTTCATGATTATAATAAGCTTCAAGAGCGTGTATTTCCCGTCTCAAAGACATTACTGACACCATATGTCAAAAGCCAGAATATGAAGTTAAAAATGAAAGATGATTTATTTGAAAAGCTTCAGCATTATGCGAGCCAAAATCTAGACTCGTTATGATGAGCCTCCATTACATATATTGGCAAATTGACTTCAATGCATCAATCAAAGTTTTTTGAACGGAAATATTAACAGTGCTGACACCCAACCAAGTTTTAGTGTTTTATATTGCAAGACAGCGGTATTTCAGTGATGAATGTAGCTGCTCTATATTTATGTCAGCTAACAAACTGCATCTCACCTTTTTTCCCGCAGACTATTTGAAGAACTTGAAAAATAATCACTAGCAGCAAACTAAAAGCAGCGAGTGAGCTGGGAACGAATGCGAACACACGTCGCACGTAATTTCCACACTCTTGGCAATCGGTAGACGCACTAAAACATAAAATATTTCAATTCAATTTTTACGCTGAGAAAAATCAATATGATGAGAATCACCCTTTTCAAAATGAGTATAAGCACGAATACCTTGATGCCGATGACTGAGTTATCTAAAAAGAAATCTATCACTGAGAAGTAACATTTACGTTTAATGGTCATTTCATTTGCTTAAACGAATTGCTGACCATGTCAGGCATCGAAAATCCTCCATCAGTCTTCATTAATACTGTATTATTCACGAGCCTCTGTTACTTTCTTGTTGTTTCATGAGAACATAACTTTGATTTACAAATTTTTGGAACACTTTCTCCTACAATTTCGAAATTATGCACCATTAAAACGAGACTTGAAAAGTGGATCAAGCAGGAGTTCAAAGTTACCATGTTTGTAGCCGATTACAAAGAGATACGGGGACTCCCTGATAAAAAGGGTACCTGATCAAGCTAATTTCAATGATTTAGTTATGACGGTGTTATCTGGATGCTGGTGGAATTAATAGTTTGAACGCGACGGAGTTAGGACCCGAGATATTCACGGGCCTAGGATTAGAAGAGAATGAATGATAAAAAACCGACAACAACACCAATGAACAGCAAGATGAAACTGAAAAAAATAGCTGAAGAGAAGAACGACTACGACAACAGCAAAATTAACAAACAAAGAGCGATGTGATATTGCTTATTATTATAAAAAATCTAGGGTTACCTTTCTTTAGGAAACAAAGCTTGTATGACGATATACAGAGTGCCTAATGTCAGGTTGGCGAGGGTTCCTATGACAGAAAATACCAAACCAGAACTACCCTGCAGGGAAATAAAGGATGTTCTTGCTTCATAGTCATTTTAAATGGGAAAAAATCTGTAATAAACTAACTATGACAATGTGTAGTGTGTTCTTCGAACGAATAGTGATGAAAAGGGTAATGAAACTTTCACTGAATGTCATAAACAAAATAATTAGCACTTCAACCTACTTTATTGTCTCCAATAAGTTCTGTTGCAAAGCCAAGAGCATTCACAAACATGGCGGAGGAACCAAACCCCAGTAGAATAACGGCTGGGTAAGTAGAAACTCTCGTCGACTGGGTAATATTTAAAAACCATGCACACGATCCAATCACAGTTGCAGCAGCCGCAGTGAATGTCCACTGAAACAAGATGAAGAGCTTTAGAAGAGGACTGACATGAAACAATATTCGTGGAGAAACATACTCAAAAAGGTGCATGACATTCTTATGTGGTGATATACTTTCAATATCGCTTAGGATCAACGATTTTCTTTACCGGGTGTAGCCCTCATTATGCACAGAAATAGAATTTAAAGGAAAAGATTATTGTTATTGTACAATATCCGACATAATCTTGTCATTAATCATCTTGGTATCAATTACCTTGTTTCCCACTTTTCTCGAGAGTCTCCTTGAAATTTCAGTAGACAACGTGGCACTTACTAACGCTATTAATGGTATATTGGCAATCGCTTCCTATGAAAAAGCACAGAACTCTGGGGTTATGAAAAATGTCAATCTTATACATGTTTTATGGAGGTTCCATAAGGTTTTTGCTCAATGTTGGCACGCGTCATGTTTTTTTAGGAAATTTTTATGTTTTCGCTTTTCAAGGTCACTGAAAGCTAACGGTAAGGCAATGAGCAAGGTTCGGACTATCGCATATGTTTGCTGTAGTAGATATTATCAGATTGATTTTTGTTACTAAGCTAAGGCTTCATGAAGGAAGGCGCTTACCATCAATAATTTGACTTTGCCTTTGATTTTCTTCAATTTGCTTTGGTGGAATATCTCCAAATTTTTCACAATTTGTGAAAATTTCCCTGCCGATCATTTAAAAGCCGACAATAATTTTTTTTCTATTAACAGGCACTACGAAGGGCACAAATATTTTTAACGATCGATCACAATGAAATCTTAGGAAATTCAAACGAAGGAAACGCAATAAATCTTACTCGAAATTTCCTTATTTTCTTTGTCGCAAAACATTACGTAATAGAATGAGACCTCGCCAAGATCCGTATCTGAGCATGCGTAGACTTTCGAATCTGTCGCCTTTTGGCAATCTTTCCCACGGCGTTTTCTTTTCGGTGGAATTTTTTTCCAGGCGAAGAAGGCCTTTGAATATTACGAGTGCAGTAGCTGGAAACCCTATATTCCATCGCATAAAAATTGAATGGTGATAAACTTTTTTAAACACACGTTTTCCAATAAAAATCGTGCGATCGTATCGAGCCGCCATGCTTGTTTTGCATGTTGAGACTTTTAAAGCTCGTGCTATGTTGGCACCCAGATCTGTGCGGTCAAAAACCCCATGGAAACTTCTTAACTAGATTTTCTTTCAGTCATGAGAAGCAATTTATTGAGTCCATACCTCTTCCGGGAGCACCAACTGGCAATTTATGTGCAATGGGATCCGCGAGTCGTGATTTTCTCGGATAGGCGAGATACAAGTTTTTTAAAAGTAGAACCTGACAATATTTGAAAACATCAAGGAGCTTTCTTGGCATTTAACTTTTTCCACTCTTACCAGGTGTGGAGCATTGATAAAGTAAATTTTTCCAGGAGCTTTGTTTGGAAAACGATTCGGGAAGTTTAATTTACGGGCAAGCCTAAACAGTTTCAACTGGGTACTATGTTTTTCAAAATGGTTGTTCTGTCTGTCTGTCTGTTTATCTCTTCAACAGACTTGTTATGAAGCTGATGCGCTGACTGAGAAAGGAGAAAGCAAGGAAACTAGGGTAGATGAGTCACAAGATATTTGGTTAACCTTTATAGAAGATCAAGTATGACTTTCAGTATTTTTTAAACCTAGAAAATGATCAATTAAATTTGCTCAAAAATGTTTTCATACTTTTCCAAACTTCAGTTCGTCGGTGAGTAGCAGGGGCAAATAAGAAAAGAGCACACTCTGTAAACTCTTCGTGCACGAGTAAATAATGGCAACCTGAAAAGAAAATAATAAACCACATTTTTAGAAGCTCACACCAATCCATTCAGGAAATTTTAAAAATTTCTTGCATCGGTGAACATATTTTATTCACTGTCCAATAGCGTCCTTATGGGCAAAAATGTACTAAAGGTCGTGGATAATGCTCTCAGCCTGCTACCTCGGGTGGTTCTTGAAGTAGAAGGCACAGTTTCCCAATACGCGAATAGAACCCGAATCATTTATCGGCAGTATTACAACAAGCGGTTTAAAAAAAAACTCTAGATATTGCAATTGTACTCCCAGCAATGGCATTGGTAATGGCAATAGCAATGGCAACGGCAATGGCAATGGCAATGGCAATGGCAATGGCAATGGCAATGGCAATGGCAATGGCAATGGCAATGCTAATACTAATGCCAATGCCAATATCAATGCCAGTGGCAATGGCAGTAGAAAAGTCCTCATTTTTTGTCGAAACATTCCCTTTCTTTAATTTAAGTTACCTTATACAAATGAGGATCCTTGAACCAGGCTCTCGCTGTCTTTGCTTTTGGTAGAGGAGTGGATTCAATATCAGAAGCAACAGATGGCAGAGCTTTTCTATCATCTTTGCTAACATCCGGAGAATGTTGGCTGGATTCTGTTTCAAATTCTTCAAGGTCAACAGCAGGGGTCAGTTTGTGCCCTTGGTTAACTATTTCTGAGTTTTGTTGTATCTTTTCCATCATTCCTCGGCCATCCCCTTCGCCTATATCATCCAAAGTTCTGTAATCGTCTTTCTTTAAATCGCTCTCTCGTGGAGAATCTTCTTGTTTTGTCGTCAGCCTATTAAAGATGCTCATCATAAGGCTTATTTTTCGCTCTTTTGGCAACGTCTTTACGAACGTGAAGTCATCCTCACTTGTGACTGCCACTGGGGTAACAGTCAAGTTCGGTGTCGGATCATGAGCCTCTTTTTCTATGGTCTTACTTTCCGCAGCTTCGTTACTGTCATTTCCTGCTAATATGGCTTCAAAAAATTGGTCAAAGAAACTGCTTTTTCTGACAGGGCTGGTTTGTTCTTCACATAATTGCTGGTTGGTTGGATTATTGTTTTCCAATGATCGCAGACTGTGAATGAATTTATCTAGGATATTTTCCTTTCGCTGCTGATCTGTGAGAAAATAAAAAATGAAAACGAGGCTCTTCATAAACAGGAAGACTTCGAAACTATCGATTAGCCACTGAAAAGCTGTAAAATTGAGATGAAGATATCGAGGAAGAAAATCAAAGGAAACTTTGCTGAAAGCAAAACAAGTGAAGTTAGTAAACGATGAATGACAACTCACATCCTTCAAAATACAGGACTGACTGTAAGAGACCAGCTGATGGCATGAAGGAGGTTTTTCTCTACGAGAGATACGAAGCAGTACATCAATACACAATATCATTTTGAATGAGATCACCAGCAATGATGCGCACATTTCACTCAATATTTGAATATTCATTCATGCCCACTTGGTGTTTGTTGGTATCTCACCCGAACTAGGCAACGAGACGCTCAGGGAGTGAGGCTTGAAGACGACGAGTAGTCGTAATAACCGGTCTAAATCCAACTCTTTCAAAAGGGATATAATAAACTTATTAAATTGCATTGATACAACACTTTGCAACAAAAAAGCCTAAAAGTTGAAATGAAAACCAGGGAAACTTTTTGCGAAATTCAAATCTAAAATCGAGCGTCAGCTTAAGTGTTCACGTCAACCCAGTTTCCATAAATGATAGTGAACGTATCGACCAATGGTATTAGTAAGAGCATTGAATTGGCTGCCTGCCTCCATTGACATTGATGATTAATGATTGAATTGATATTTGATCATGTGATTAATCGCAAAGAACTGTAAGCTGAACTGATGGGGAAAACAAGGTTTCTTTTAGCTGTTGCTCTTGTGTAACCAAAATTTACCACATAATCTGCAATCGAATGAGACAGCTTCCTCTCTGCTGGTGAATCGTCTGGAGGTTCTTTAGTTCCAACATGGAAAATACCAGAGCACACCAGTCCTACTCCTGTTAGGATGAGAGCTATCACCTGAAGATGAACAGACATCACAGCTGCAATCAAGTCTGTTCAGTGATGGACATTAGTGATTTCTATTTGTAATTTTAAAGAGAATACAATATTTGAAATTAGAAACATTACAATGGTGAATTAAACAATAGCGTGCGCCAATGTAACACTTGGAATCTAAGCGAAAAAGAAAAATGACAGTCAATATGTTACATCTGATCATTCAGCTCGGTTTGCAAGTGGCCAATGTGCTTCGCCTCCCTAACGTTTTAGCCAATAAACTGTCCTAGCTGAGTCTAAAGTCTCACAACACTATGTTGAACACTTGTGCTTACAATTAGTTACATTCCGCTGAAGTAAATTGATAAATAGCCAGGGATCCGAAATTAGATCTTTAAAGCTAAAACAACTCTCAAGTTTTAATGAAGTGAAGACAATCCTTATGTTAAGGTCTTTGCAAAATGTTTTTGATAGCCATGTTAATTTGTTACGTGCGATGCTAGAAAAGTCACCTATAGGAAGTCTGCAACTTAGTGTTATTAACCACACGGCTCTGCATAGAAGGATCACATCAAGCTCGAGGTTGTTGTGAAGCAAATTTGCTTTTATAGGTTGATATGATTTTTTCAGTTAGGTAAGAAGGAAAAGAGTTGCGTTAAAGAGTTTTAGAAAGGTTTTAAAAATATTTTTTCATGCTAGAAGTTGTACTAATTATCCTCAAAATTCTATGATGCCATGACATTGATCATAGAAGGATCCCTTGAACGAAAAACGAGTTCGTGAAGTTGCAAAGTTAAACAATTACTTATTGCTAGTCTCATCTATAAGGAATTTGGGATTTTGTTTGAAATATCTATTTGTTTCAAGCAAAATTTTGGAAATGAACCCATCTATCAGAAGCATATCGGCTTGATCATCCGCGATGCTCAGCGTCTCAGCTGAAGGAACTTTCAGGGAGAATAGTCATGAAAAAAGGAAGTTAGAGAGAAAGAAATGAAAAGATGAGGAAGAAACACAGGAAGGAAGCAGATGGGGAAATAGCAACAATAGAAGTAAGGAGTTACTAATTACCATAAAATCCATTGAGCTTTCTTTTGATAACTGATCACGGCCATCTTGTCCAAGAATCAGCCATGCCACAAGGTAACAAATGACGCCAGTTAAATACATGAAAGCAGTTCTGTGAGTAAAAGGTCAAGTGCAAGTTAGCTTTGAAGAGGTGAGAGCACCCTAAATATCTACTGATAAGTGATTAGGTGCAACTTTTTCTGGAACGAAACCAACTTCTCCGAAACTTCAAGGAAGATGGAACTAGATAATAAAGAGTTCTCGAAGCAAAATGAAGATTACACTGCTATGCTGATATACGGACAGTGAAGAACCCGGGAAATCAGAGTGCGCAATGGGGCAGTTAAAAAAATTACAATGACGCAAATTCCTTGACATCATATCTCAAGCTAGGCCACAAAAAACATTAATGTCCAGCCCGATAATTCGGCTTTTGACTGATTTCTCCGTCACAATTTGTGCGGCAGGGAGAGTGTATCTACTCGTCACACTTCGCGCTCCCGTGAAGTCCGCGCTATGAACACCACCGTTTCGACCTAACCTGACTCTTAGGCTAAAAAAAAAAACTTTTCAGCTTGTCTTAACATGCAAATAATTTTAGTTATCAAAAAATTTTTCCAAACCTTAAAGAAGAAAGCTTAGCGGCCTCTCTCTGATCCTTTGCCAAAACCGGAATGACCGACAAGTGCGATATGTCAACGAAGTTGATGGAAAATGAGATCATTGTGGCAATCAAAAAGTAATACAACAACACCGGCCACTCGCTGGTTCCTTTGTCACAAACAAAACATTTGCTGAAAAAGAGTGGAATACCAATAGCTGCTGCTATAGTTCCAATCAAATGCCACGATTTTCTCTTTCCATGCCTGCGTGACAGAACCGGAATTTTAATCTTATCACATAAAAACCCTGCAACTGGAGCAAAAAGGATTCCACCGGCAAAATAATTGTAAGAGGAAATTAAGCCGGCATTGGTTGCAGAAATGCCAACAACTCTCATGAGAAAAATCATTCGGAATGAATGCAACATGCGGCGAGTGTTGTCATTAATCACGTGCCCCACTCCAAAGGAAAATTGCTGCAGGTGTGATAAGCCTCTTTGACGATTTTTCTCGAACTCCATGTTCACATCCGCAAACCCTAACAGCCTAACAAGAAATAAAGAAAATCATGATATACGGAACTGCAACAAAAAAGGAAGTTGTAATAGTTATAATTATATTGATTCACTTTTTCAAACCAAGTAACTAATACTATTTTAGCAATAACACCTGGAGGGTTCGAGAGAAAAACAAAATCAAGCAATAGAACCCACCCTACCTACTATTCAAGAATTTTTATAAGGTTTAAAAGAGAGGCAGCTATTTTGCCGGAAATTTTCTTCAAAAATTTACAATCGCATAGCAGAGAAGTTTAGGAAATATCTGAATTTTATGCTGATAATTTTTTAGAGAATATTCCCAAAGATTGGGTCAAGGTTTAGTGGATTGATTCTTGCAGCAAATATAAAACTTGCGAGATTTAAGCCAATTTTTTTCAAACAGCGTTGTCCTAGCCCAGTTTTGGTAGCATTCAAAATTATAACCCTCGAAAGGTAACTAGGATTAAATAAAAGTTGATCTTCGACAAGATCGATGGATTTTATCGAAGCCTGAGTTGTAGTCGTTTTTTTAGATCATTCGTGGGAGGTGCACTTGTGGCCTAGATCGTTTCGTCTGTTCCTATGTAAGCGTCATGTATTTGAGTTATGCCTAACTCAAAACCTGTTATTTATTGTGCGACTTTTCACATTTCGTTAAATGAAGAAAACATTAACCTCTTCTTTGAACTTTTATCGGTAAAACGGAACTCGAGACGAATTATTGATCGTACACAGAAATAAGACAAATGTTGGAAACGCACCATCAAATGTATCGCGAAAAAAAAAAATTGTTCAAGAGAAGGATTCAAACAATGCAGTAAAAAAGGTAAAAGTTTCTATCAACTTACGATTGTTGTTGAGATAAAGAGCACTTTGGCGTGGCTTTCCAAACAACAACGCTCCCCTGAACTGAGTCTGTGCTCTGAGGAATTTCATCGAAATGTTAGGTTAGCGCGCCGAACGTGACTACCTAATTCTCCCTTCGAAACTTGTCTTGTCAACTAATTGCCACTCGCTAGTCTCAATCCGCTGCATTGCCCTGATCACGACCAACAGAAATGAAAGTCACTGGAGCTAAACAGGAGAGGGAGCTGCATTACCCTTCCGAAGGCTGTGGTCAGCACTCTTTACCTCTTGAAAACTTTAAAAGGCTTCTGTAAAATTTCGACGTTGTACTCAGTCAGGAGAGGTCTTAGCAGCATATCAGGATTTTAAGTCCGGATTGAAATTTTGATCTGCATACTACGGATGCTTTCATACTTCGTTTTCCCCAGTCAGTGATGTATAGTGACAAAATATCGAGGCCGTAAAAAAGTTACCGACGGGTTACTGCTGACGTAAGCGCTACTAATGAGTAGAGTACTATCTAGCTCTTTTAAAAATGTCCTTATGGATCAATAGAAATGAATGTTGATGCCGGTGGGGAGATTATTGATTGCAGGTACAATAAGCAAACTGCAAATTATTGATACCTTTGAACTGTTTTCTCCTTTTCCTTCTTTCCTGTTTTAATTTTTTTTGTTTTTGTTGTTTTTTCGAAATAAGACGTTTTAAAACAAATGAATAACCTTACCTTTTTTCTTTTTTTATTCTAAACTCCACGCATACCTAATTGAATCGATCGAGATATTATTACTTATCATCCAATTTCTTCGAAAATAATAGTTTGACTGCACAGTTCATAATGAAAAAGATATCTTTCCACCTTTCAGATTTTACGATATTTTATCTACTTTGTCCAATAGTTTAGAAGCGAACATGAAGATAAGGATAGCTTTTTTTTGCTTCCCCACCGAACAAAATAAAAAAATAAAACGTCAATTACTTAATCTGCGAACAGAAAGGCCTCACTGGAATTCACCAGATGTTAGTTTAAGTTTGAACGAACCGAAATGTGACCGAAAACTCTGCGCGAGTTTCAATCTGACAATGCATCCGCTTGCACTTGACACATTTGCTATACTGCACTGATTGGTATGTACCCCATCAGTATTGTAGCTCTTATACTATCTGTTCTTACTGAGCAAGCTGCGAAAAACACATAAGCTGTAAGGAACCATATTAACTATTAGAGAGATTTGACCTTCCCCTGAGTAGGCTTAGTGCTTTAAAAAGAGATAAAACACTGTCAACAAATTATAAGATGATTAGATATATACACATCGATCTTTATAATACTTCCAGGTTATGTAAGCTTAAGTATTAACAGCTCATCTGAGATTATTCTTCAAATTCAGATGCTACATGGCTCCTCGTCACATTTCGTCAACCGAGTTACATGGTTATCAGCTTTTTGCTCGATTTCTTATTGACGCTTTTTTTTTTGTTAGAAACTTCAAAATGGTTCCTACTATTTTTTATAAAACGATAAAAAAATGGAAGTTTACTTTGATAACAGCAAATCTGTGAGCTGCAACTTGCAGGCAAATCTATAAGACTCTCTCGTATTGACGGCCATACAGAGAACAAACTCTCTATAGTGTATCTTTCAGGAAAGGGCACTTCATTACGATCGTAAGGCCCTCTGAAATAAATCTATTGATGGACACTGACTTTAATCCCAACACATACCGAACACGGTGACCCTTGTCATCAATTGACAATTGCATGGGACACATTTCGAATCAGACGAACCATCAGTATCCAGCAACTATTTGGTACTGAGAGTGTGATGATTTTTTCGCACGAAAAAACGTTTGTGTAAAGTTACTCAGCAGTGGTGAGAGCTTTTATCGAAGTAAATAAGCCCTCTGCGCGCACGAAGGTGAAATCAAGGATTGATTACATTTCCAGCTTAAAATGGTACTGATTCTCGCTAATGATAATAGCTTTTATACTTCATTGTCCCCTTCTGCTCACTATTATATTTTATCTGCAAAACCACCGCAAAACCATCGCAAAATCACTTGGAGTGGCCATCGATAACAAACTCGATTGGAGCAGTCACATCATAAACTAATGAAGAAAGTCGCTTCTGGCATTTGGGCTATAAAACGAATAAGGCACCTTGCCCCTCAAGCGACTTTGCTTCTAATATATCAAGCTCTGATTCAGCCACATTTTGACTATTGTAATCATGTTGTTTGGGGAAACTGAGGGATAACTTTGCCGAACAGGGTACAGAAACCACAAAACAGAGCACCCGTGTTTTGACTTATTCAAATTATAACGCCGATGCTGGTCACTTGTTTGAGCTCCTGAGATGGAAAACCTAGCCTCCAAGCAGCAGATACAAAGAGCCATAATGGTCTACGAGTCTCTGCACGGTTTAGCCCTAGATTATTTATGTTCTAAATTTGAAAGGCGAGAAACTGCGTATAACCGAAGAGACTCTGAGAGTAAGCTTAATGTTCCTTTGCCGCGCACAAACTGTTACAAAAATATCTATAGTGGCGCCATTCTTTGGAACAGACCTCCTCGTGACATAAGACAAGCAGAGTCCGTTGGGGTATTTAAGCGTTTAATTGAAGAACTACGTTCAAGAACGGCATTCGTGGAAAGCAGCTTTAGTTAGGTTTGTACTTAAAGTATATTTTTCATAGTATCTCATCCATTCAATGCACGTTTATATATTTGAATGTTTTTATGGCTGATGAATTCTCCGTGGGTAAAATATAGGTTATCTATCTATGGTAGGTAGCGCAAATAAGGTTGCTTATGAAAGGCAATCTTGACCTTAAACTTCATTAGTTAAATCTAGTGTACACAACAAAAGACAGACGATATAATTGGCGCCTTCTCTCACCACAAGTGCACATGAAATTAATTAAACATAATACTTAAAAAAAGAGTTTTTGTTTGTAGCACGATATGTTAATTTGCAGTTGAACAGGATTCTTGCTGTTTTGTTTATTGAACCAAGGGATTCATGCTTCCAGTAATGCTATCACATGTTGCATGCATGACGTAATATTACGTGACACTCGAAAGACACAATTTTTACGCATGAAAACAAATTAGTCATTTCCACTACGATAAACAAACACATCCTTATTGATAAATACGAATTTTATTTTGTTTGCGTTAAGTCTGCCGGTGAGACCTCTTTTTTGTCTCATCGATGTTCGCCAGGAAAAATGCTATGGAAGTGGAATCTCAGAGGTAGAGTCAGAAAGAGGGTAGGGGGTAAAAAAGTGGAAAAAGGCTTCAATACTCAACTCGAAATGACTAGCTACTGTCCTGTGCGAAAGCTTTTACTCAAGTACGCGTGCGAAGGTGGAATCAAAGATTCCTTACAACTCCAACTTAAGGTGGTAATGATTCACGATAAAGGTGGTAGTTTTTATATGGAATCGCCCTGAGTTTTTGGTTTTATAAATTTTTTTTTAACTATGAATTTAGAACTCCAACTTAAAATGAAGCTTCTTGACCCCTCATAGGCCTTTCGCACGCTCGCTTCGCTAACCGCCTCGAATCTTACGTGCACTGTATCTCTTGCCGCAGCGCTAATGAGCCTACTCGTAGCCCATTACGCATCAAGTCAAACGTCGGGGGTGACCAGAAAAAAACATCATTTAAACTGCTCAGAGAGGCAGAAAACCTCTATTCGATAACCTTTTGTTTCGCTTAATAAAAGTTTCCCAACTTCGATGCGTTGAAAATTGTATCACTCAGCGCTATAATTCCCCATCGCCACTCACTTTGTTTTTTACATTTCTATAGCTGCATCACATTAGGCCCCCCTTATAGGGTGGTCTGCCTGTGATTACACAAACCATCTGGTTCAGAAATTAAACCTCCAGGCATTCTCATGTTGACTACTTTTCCCACGAGATATGTACTCAGCCTGCGTGAACGCTTTCATTCAAGTAAATGAACCCTTTGTAAGCACCAAGGCGGAATCAAAGATTTAGCAATCAAGCCAATCAATATTTTTTACCCTCATTTTTTGGTTTTACACTATACTCTTTTAACTGCGAAAAGGACCAGTGAAATACGTTATTAAACGAACTTCAAGTTTCATAATGTAGGTCGCTTACCTTGGTTAAAGATTCGATGATCCAGACTCTTTTAATCAGGCATCTGACCTGACTGAGCGGCACAGACGATAAACTGCAAGTGTTTGAGACTTTATAAATCAACCAATACTTTTATATGAATTCACTCCAATTGGGGCGAATTAGCGTGACTTTTTGTGATACCTGAAAAAAACGAAACAAAGCAGGACAATAATTTTTGTTAAGTAATGCCAACTATTATAATCAGATCTTATGACAGATAGAGTAGATTGTTCTGGCTATGATAAGTAATCTTGACCTTTGCTTCATATTATTTGTCGACTCTAGAGTACTTAACAAATAACAAACAATACAAATGGTACTGTCTCTCGCCCCAAAGCACATGAAATAAATCTTACTCAATACTACTTTAAGTTTTTTTGTTTATAATCATGATTTTTAAACAGCCTGTTTAACTGCTGTTAAGTATAAGGAAGATGTAAGAGTGGGAAAAAGCCTAAATACTTGAGTCGAAACTAGCTGCTGTACTTGTTTGGCGACCTTGCGACCTTGATTTTTTTCCTAGGGCCAAATGAATCGAATTAGCGAGGAATGGTGCATGAATTCAATTAATTGCCATCCGCCAGGTCAGCCATTAGACCAATTTGTCTCCTTCCGATTGTAATTTTTTAACCTTATTATGTCTCATTTTAGAGAAGTAGTCTGTAAATTTTGAGTTTTTTCAAAATCTCTCGAATAAGTCAGTGGTTATATGGGTTAAGTTATCACCAAGGGGCGTCTTGAAACCTGACATACTGTACGAAAGTAAATGTAACGGTGAGAGTTTTAGAATTCAAGAAATAAGCTCACTATTTGTGCTAGTACTTCCTATCGACCGTGATGGTCGAATTGTGTTTCTCAAATAAACATCAATGGTGTTTAAACCTCATCCCTGCTAATCGATCTTTCACTTGTAAAACTTTTTAGTATCAGTGGTGCAAGGGTGTTTGGAGAATTTTCTGAATTTGTGAAGTCAGTTCTACAATGAATTTTGGCTAGGTTTTTCATGGAGGGAATCTTTTCCTGATGTAGGTTTCTGCAGGCCAGGCAAAGATAAATTAATTTCCAGAGAATCTATTAAAAAGCTGAGATATTCCGTGCAATGTGACAAATGTAAAACTGATATTTAACCAAATTTATCGCACATCCCAACACTGTGGAAACCACAGGGTTGTGTCCCTGTCTTCTTGAGGTCGGATTGAGCACAATCATATATCCTAACAAGCCACGACTGGTTTTAGCAGCTTTAAGAATAGAATAGGGGCTGCATTTAGTCGAACCTGCAGTAAACGGTCATCAAAGAGAAATGGTGTCGTAGCCACCTAAAACATGCAGGTTAATCTTTTAAGAGGGGTATTTTAAATAAGTATAAAAATCACCATTTTTATCCATTATTGGCCAATGAAAGTACAAAAAACATCCCTCAAAAAAACCACTACCATTGATTTTGGGAACATGAATGGATTAAATTTTACTCGAAAGATTATCCTCAGGTCTACTTGAGTGGTTTTAACTCTATGGACTGACCACAAAACACAGTTAGGAAAAAAAACTTACCCTATTCACTATTCAAGAATTTTTATATAGTTGAAAGGAGGAGTAAAAATTCTACTGGAAATTTTCGTCAAAAATTTTAGATTGCAGAAGAGAAAATTCCTTCAAGTAACAGAAATTCATGGTGATAAAACGATAATGACTATCGATCATGATGATAAGAGCTTTGATATCGAATTGTCTTGTTTTCTCCGGATATATATAATTGTGCATGGACTAAGAATTTAGAGCTCCAACTTAAAATAAAGCTTCTTGACCCCTCATAGGCCCCTCGCACGCTCGCTTGCTTACCGCCTCGAATCTCACGTGCTCTGTAGCACCGGATGGAGCCTATTCACACTCTATTACGCATTGAGCCAAAAGTCCGAAGTCATTAGAAAAAAACGCCATTTAAACTTGTCGGAGAGGCAGAAAACCTTCATTAATTGACATTTGGTTTCGCGTAATGAAGGTTTCTAGACCACGATGCGTTGAAAATCTTATCCAGTTTGAGCTTTATTCGAAATCGCCGCTTACTTTTTTTTTATTTTTGTACATTTCTATCGTATGCATCATTTGATGATACACCCATAGTATGGTCTCCCTCTGATTAAACAAATCATCATCAATTATCAGAAACCTCAAGGCATTGCCACGTTGAATTCTTTTCCCATTAGATGTTGTGTACTCAGCCTGCGTGAAAGTTTTCGTTCAAGTAAATGAGCCCATTACACGCACGAAAGTGGAATCAAAGATTGCAGCAATTAAACCAATGTATATTTCTGATCATGACTTTTACAATTCCAACTAAAAATTAAGATGATTCTCGAAAATGATGGTAGCTTCTGCATCAAATTGCCCTGTTTTTTTTTTTGTTTTTACACGTTGTTTTTGAACTGCCATACTGATGTACATTACTCACAGTGTAGGTCGCTTACCTTGGTTAAGGATTTAATAATCCAAACTTTTCTTGCCCGACAGTCCGCCCTGCCTGAGAAACAAAAATTACCAATATTTTTTATCTGAATTTATGACAATAGGGAAGATTAGTTTGACTATGGTATGAAATGTTGACCTTTACTTCATATCATTGGTCTACTGTACTTTACATGACAAAAAACAGACAATGAAATAGTGCGTCTCTCGCCACAAGCGCACGAAATGAATCCAACATAATGTGCTGCTTTAAGACTTTTTGTTTGTATAATGATTTGTTAATTTGCTGTTCAACAGGTTTCCTGCTGTTTTGTTTCTTTGCTTTCAGAAATGCTATCCTCACTGTCTGCATAAGGTAAGATCACGTGAGCACTTAAATGACTCCATTTACACGTATGAAAACAAATTAGTTGTTTTCACCACAATGAACAAACACATTGGCTGGAACAATTCTATCGCAGTGGAATCTCAGAGAGACCATTCGGAGTTAGGTAGAGAGTAAGAGATAAGAGTTGGGAAAAGGCCCAAACACTTGAGTCGGAAAAACTAGCTGCTGTGCTCGTTTGGCTTGCGACGTTGGCTTTTGTCCTGGGGCCAAATGAATCGAATTAGCCAGGAGTGGTGCATGAGTTCAACTAATTGCCATCCGCCAGGTCAGCCACTAGACCAATTTGTCTCCTTCCAATTGTAATTTTTTTAACCTTGTTATGTCTCATTTAAGTAAAATAGTCTGTAACTTTTGAGCTTTTTCAAATTCTCGGCCACTTCACACCGATTCAACTGAAATTTTTGCACGAAGTCATCGTTAAGGATCCAGACCAGGAAATAAATACTCAATAAAATTTCCAGCTATTTTTGCTTTGTAAAAATCGAGAAAGCGTGACATATCACCTGCCAAAATAGCGGATTGAGGGTGTTTTTTTAAAGATTTCTCGCTATCTCTCGACATATTTACAAGAGTCTACCCCTCTTATTTACTTTCACAAAACAAACGTCGGGAAATATAACAAGTAATTATAATGTCAAAGTTCACAGGTCGCTTTGACTTAACACGTCAGGGACAAGCTTCTAAATCTGACTCAACGATTCGTAAAATACTTTGAAAATACTTATTTTGACTAGAATAAAAGGAAATTCGTAAAATTTTCTTATATAATGGATATATTGTTCATTAGGTGCAGACATTGATCTCTCTCGGCAAAATTTTGGAGCTACTTCCAACGGTAGAAAATGGTCCCTTCATTTTAAATAAAAGGCAGTCCTATATCCTACAATCCTACTTGTCACGCCGTCGTCTAGATATCATGTAAATTAGATCACGTTTTCGAATGGGGCTCTACAAGGTTCATTGCTTTTTCTCATGTTTTGATATTTTAGCAGTATAATGAAAACCCTAACTTCCAGTACAACTCTTGGCAAATTGAGTTTTAATATCAAACGTGGCCGTAAAATGTGTATTTAATCCACTCGCATAGAGGGCATGGCCATATTCTAAATGTGGTTTCAAATAAACATTATCCTAGTTGGAATGCGTACGCAACCCATAATTGAGTCTATTGTAAGGTCTCCTTTGCTTTGAGAGAATATTCGTGAAGGTTCGTTTATCTATTTTCCTTTTGATTGCCTTACTGCCCTTATACTGATCTGCATTAATTTGAATCAATTCATCGTTCATCACTGAACTGTGTTTAAACCTCATTACACTTCTCTCAGAGTGATTGAGCGCGGCATCTCTGTAGATATTGATTTGGTCATTTGAAGTGACAAATCAATCACTCATCTTAAGAAACCAATTGCTAAGCTAAAGACGCGACAATATTTTGATAAAGAGCATATTCTATCAGGTATCCTCTGTAGTCTCTCCCGCAGCTGATCATTGGAATGTTATGCAACAGCTGCCATTTTTTATTTTTACAGCAGCGGAAGCCTGGGGAGAAATTTTTACCATGAGGGTGAGCGAAATTCAAAAGGAAGGAGACGGGTGGAGGTGGGATAATTGAAAAGAAAAAGTCTTCCCGCTTTCCTTGCCCCCTCCCCCTACTGTACACTCTAACTTTAACTCAAACATAGCCGGCATCGCCCAGAATGCTATTGTCTTTCGCCACATGTACTTACAGTGTCCAAATTTTTTAATACGCGGCATAATAATTTGCATATCCAGAACTAGTCAGCTATGATTGGTCAACAGATTTTACTTTGGGAATACTCGAGTCTCTTTGGAGATTTTGACTCCTGTCAATCAAACTGTTGGATGTGTCAACTGAAATCCCAAGATGCGATAATGTTAACAATAGCATCTAATTAAAGGCGGGCTGCGCTCTTTACAAATCACTTAAATGGTCACTGAAATTCGTGTGCAGCGATATATTTTAATTTTACACTATGGACCGTCATCAAAACGTTATCTGCGTGAGCTGAAATAGTTTTCTATATAGAATACGGAGTTCTAAATGTGTTGCTCTGATAACGAGCGCGATGCGGACGTTAATCGCTCGTTTTTCACATACTTTCCTGATGTTTTAGTTGACTCGATGGATTTCGAATAGTCCGAAATATTTTTATTCCCCTGAGGTACTTTAAAAACATTGCAAGAGCAAGCCTGTTGCGCGGGTCACTCACTCGCACTTCACAATTTCGCTCTTATACACTGCGACAGGTAAACGCAGTTCAGATCCAGAGTTTTCCGAGTTTTAAAAACAATGTAATGTTTTTTTTGTAGCCTAGGGAAGAGTGAAGTAAATGTATAATTCAGCTCTTTGAAGTCGAAACCACAAAATTAAATACTTAAAAAGGAGAAAAGGGGTTAATTCTGAAGAAACTGTGGTGCTGCGTCGGTGGGGAAGTGGACTGATTTGAAGTTGATAAATTTTAGGTAAAGTGGCCACCACGGATTAACCATTCATCATGGAGAATCGAAAAAGGAGATATTAACTTTGTTGAACCCTTTTGGAATAATTAAAATTTCATCACCTTCAACTTCAATTCTCAGCTTCTTACATTCTTCTGCCAGCTCCTCTTTTCCTTTCTTTAGCTCCTCGATGATGCCCTGGGGACTTTAGAAAATCTCGTCCGGGTGAAGAGCAATCTTAGCCCAATACTGGCTTCGGAAGTTTTTGCGCTAAGCGCCATTTGTTTCCGAGGTGGCTCTCTTCATTACGTGGTAAACTCTTCCTTCCACCGCAGTCCCAACACGCACTTCGCTCAACGAGTTCAGTTTATAACCGATGGAGGCTAAACCATCTTGAAGGGCATGGAAGATTCGAGTCAAGTCCATTTTAAATTCCCGCCGTTTCCAAAGAGCCTCGCCGTTAATATGTAGATAGAATAGAGGATCGTAGCCATTTACTAAAGGTGTAGACATGTGAATGAAGGCAGGGTTGATCGGGGATTCTGTGAGCTCTAAAGAGAGCTCCCGATGAACGCGCTGCATTTCTTGCACGGAAAACATTTCGATATCTGGACGGTATGAAGCACAATTGTGTTCTAATGATACGGTGTGTCAACAGAGATGTTTATAACTCTTTTCAATTTAAATTTGGCGCACTCATGTCACACAGCTTCTTGATAATGCTTCATTAGGCGAAAGTGCGTCATATTGTCTACAGAGGCGGGAAAAAAACTCTCTTGGGAGTCTAAAGAGAACAACTTTCAAGGGCTTTTAGGACATTTCGGTGTAGCTTTCGGAGATGGTCCTTTTCATGACACTTGTGGCCATCGTATTAACGCGAAATTCCGCCAAATCTTAGTTGATATATCAAACTTACTTACCAAAGGGTACTTAAGTCACAAAGTACTTTTGTGGAGAAAAAAATCAACCTGAATACTAATCAGTTCATATTAGGCATTGGGCCGTTTTCGGCCATTTTCTTTATTGTTTCGCGTGTTTTCAATTACGAGAATTCAAATTTAGTGCTATTGCCGACGCAAAAGGTTCCGATGTGTCGCAGCATTCTGGGCGATGTCGAATAAACGAACACGGCTCAGATAAGAAACCTGCACTACAAGTTAGTGAAACCTCTCATTGATTCCTAAAAGCCCTTTTAAGGCTTAAAAATGGGTATAATTTTATCCTGTGTTCTTATTGAATAAGTTTGGGTAAAATTATCACTAAGGGGCGTGTTGACACATGACATATTGAAGAAGGTAAATGTAAAGGTGAAAGTCAAGGGAAGTCAGAAGCTCCTCTAGCCCCATAGCAATGGAGTTTTGTTTCTCAAATTGGCATCAACGATCCTTCAACCTCATCCTTACTAGTCTTTCTTTCACCTTTAACATTTTTTAGTGTCAGGAGCCCAGGGGTGTTGGGAGAATTCCCTGAACTGATGAAGTCAGTTTTCCAGTGATTTTGGCTTGGTTTGTCACCCAGGTTGTCTTTTCTGATGCAGATCTTTGTGAGACTGTCAATGATAGATTCATTTTCAGAGAATTTATCACAAAGCCCAGATATCCCATGGAATACGAAGGATTTAATACATTTATTACAAATCTAAATCGCCGTGGAAACCACTTCTTCTCCGTCTTCTCGGGGCCGGATTGAGCACAATTATGTCTTTTAATAAGCCACGACTAGCTTTAGCAGCTTTTCGATTCAAATAGGGGCTAGAGCCAAGCCAACTGAACTGATACCGTTTGCTTTTTTAACATTAATTCTAGATGGCTCGCGCTTTTGAAGAGATTTGTTTAGAGTTAATGCTTGGTTAGGGGAGGGGTAGGTGAACAATACCTCAGATACTGACCCAAGGTTTCTGATACACAAAATTCGATAAAACAGTTACCAAAGCAATATAAATTTGAAAAAGAAAGAACTCCGTCAATCAAGTTTCTAATAACTATTACCACAAGTGCAGCAATTGCCGAATGGTTCGATGTTCTTAATGGTTATGGAAACGAGTGGGGTCCAATTTGGCCTGCAATCATTAAGGGTATCAACATGGATGGAACAAATTTCCGAAGACGATATGGGTTTCATACATATGATGATAATTTAAATACCACAGGAAAAATCCTTACGTGCGCTGTTTTCAGATATTGACATTTTTTTAAACAAGTCACTGGTCGGCCGAGTGGTAACTGAAACGAAAAAGTACTTGAGTATTTTTCACGTACAGTAGTGAGTGCTCAATTTGCATAAATGAAACGGTCCGAGGTCCATACAAAATTTTTTTGAAATTTCTTGAACATCTTGAACATCAGAGCGCCATAGTCGAACGCAATTAGTCTATGATTGCTAATAGCTATGCACACACTTATGAGTAAGCTGAAAAACCCCTATTAAGTTTTCTGGTTTGGTGGAAGATTAAAGAGGTCTGGATGTTTTCATTACATGGTGATCATATTCAAAACTTATCGCCAGGTGTGAAATTATATGGGGGAAATCATATGGGGGAATCAAGTTTGGCTCTTCCCTTCCCTTTTGAAAGATGTATATGCATTACGTTGCTTCAGCAACATTACTTAAACGACAACGAAAAAAAATCGACTATCGATTTGAATTTTTTGATTTGCAGAACACAGACCTTAGAGCAGAGGATAATTTTTAATTTTGTTCTTCCAGATAATGATGTTGGCGAAGATTATCATCTATTCAATAAAACGACTTCTTTCGAAAAAGCACAAACACTCAATCGCTTAAGCAAAGCCAACTGTCATAATATGGATTGAAAACTAGCAAACAATGGTTACACCAAAACTTTCGTTAATTAGTCGACCCTTGAAAATTAGTCACAAATTCTTCAGACTTTGTTAACCTGTACAATTAATCTGCATGTAACGATCAGACCACTAAATTTTGAATTTGTAAATTTATGGCCTTGATTGAAGAAGTCACAAAGTTGTTTTGAGGAGTACTGGCATGTGTCCTTTTGACATTTCTTTAATTTCAAGGAATTCCCGAATGCGTTCTGTTGTGTACCGTGTTACGTCGGTGCCGCATTCAATAAGTAGAATGGCACATTTGAAATGAGCTTTTTTGAGTGCCGAATGAATGGGTGGAAAGCCATCTTGGTCTAAGATATTCACCATGGCGCCATATTGGATGAGTGTATGAATGCTTTCAAGATCTCCGGCGACTGCTGCCTTGTGCAATAACGAGCGACCACTTGGACTCAGCTGATTGACATCTATTCTCTCCCTTTCGATGACTTCTTTCACTTCAGCGGCTGAATTCTCACCAATCGCGCTAAGGAGCATGGCTAAAGGGGAAAAGCTGATTTTTCGGTCTCGCTGCTTACTTTCAGAGGTTTGATCTCCGATTTTTCCTACTGGGTGGAATCGATTGTTATTAGCATCGCTTCGAGTTTTGTTATCGTGGGAAGACTTTGATTCCAATGTGCCAAAAAAGTGTTTTCGAAGCCTTAAGATAACTCTCACCAACATTGGCACGTTTCTGTTTTCTTTCTTTTGAAGACGACCATGGAAAATGTCCATCTCTCCTTGCTCTTCATCTAGAAAGTATTTCACCTGAGGCTTTTTGTACAGAGCTGCAGACTCTCTGCGCGCCTTCAAGACACAAATAGAAATAGCTTTCAATTCCTCCCTGAAGTCTTCAGCCGAAGGTATTCCTGTTTGACACTCGCACCGATACAAACATCCACAGACACTGTCATTCATAGAGAGCTCGCTTGTGTCCAAACTTGAGGTTGGTGATGAAACTCTAACTTGGCCAAGTGTGAATTCTTTTGATGGAGAAATATCCTGTACGAGTTGTTCATGGAGAGATGGAGCACGAACAGAGCGTGGTAACGGAGAGAGCCTGAAACCGCGCACACAGGGCTCACTGTCTGATGAAGAGTCACTATCTCTTTGGTATGATCTGGTGGAAGATAACTGTTTTATGGTGCTCAAGGAATGTTGAGGCTTTCGAGCAATTATTTTCATTTTATCATATTCACGTTCACGAGAGGCCGAGTTATTGCGGATTTTCCAGGGGTAGACTCCTTCGTTGGTGGAACTGACACTTGTAATAGAAGAGAAACAGCTGTCTGATTCTGACACATCGTTGATTGCGGTGTGGTTTTTGGATGACGTTTGGTTAACCGAAATTGGATCTAGTGCTGAGTCAAAAAACACGTCGTCACTTAAAACTGACATTAGCGGCTCAGAAAATCTGCTTTCTGTATCAAAACGATCTTTTGATTGTGTTCCATCAACATATGACTTTCCGTCTGTCTCGAAGTGGTTCTGGGGAAACATGTGTCCTAAATGCGCGCGTGGTCCTGGCGCTAGATTACGAATACGTTCTTTAACAACTTGTTCATAACTAGGGGGTAATGGGTACATGTTAGTCTTTGCTTCGTGCTCAGCGGTCCTATTAATGTTATCAGTGTTAATTGAATTGTAATCATTGCTATATCCGACAATGCAATAAGCTTGATCATCAAACTGTGAAATATGGCCATCAACCTCTTGCTGTAAGGGCTTTGTTCTGTTTACTCGATTCAGCGCCTCCCTTGAAGTGTCGCCGTAGTTGTTGACACTTCTCGGAATGTCTTGGATGTGTGTATTACTTCTTGTGCTTTCGTTTTGTTTATCGGCTCCATTGTTTGTTGAATGAGTCTCAGCGTCAAATTGTTTTCGAGCACAATAAGAATGCTCGTGTCTTTGTTCATCTTGAGGGCCACCTATTTGCATTTCAATCAACTTATTACTCGCAGTAGCGTCGCAATTAAATTCGTTCTGTTGAAGTCGGCGGTTTCCGAACGGAAATGGCTCCACTTGTCGAGGTAAATAAACATCCATTTCGAACTTTTTGTTCTTCGCAGGCAGAGAATAAACTGCCATTGCTTGCTTCCTGTCCGGATCAACGTTCTCCGATGATGACTGTCCAAATCCTTCGACGTAATTTGCATTTGATGTGTCAAGATTGTTTTGAGAAAACAAAGAAGCTCGTCCTACAACGTCAACAAAATCGCAATTTTTATGGTCAACCTCAGATGACTCTGGATCAATGTAAATCACGTTATAAGAAGGTTTATTTTCCTTTTCCGAGTTGCGAGCATCGATTTCAGTTGTAAAATCAATTGAGCTTTGTTTGTAATTCGCTTTGTAACAGTCAGTTGACTCTGAAGGGTGATTGTAAATCTGATCAAATGTTATCTCATTGAAAGAATAACTTGATTGAGTTGTTGATTCTTTGAACAAAGGCCTCAATAGCTCCACTTCAGCCCTCTTCTCCTCGATTTCGTCAGCTGAAAAATTGCTCTTAAATTTCGCTGAATTGTGAAATTGTAGAGTATTCTGTTCGTCAACATTTTGTTTTGAGTCCCTATGATTAGAGCTAACAACTTGAGGTAACCCTTGGGCCGTTGCTATGCCAATCGTAAGGCCATATTTACAGCTTGAATTCCGTGTACTGAAGTTGCCATTTGATAAGGTTAAGTTTTCCTCCTCATCGTGGTCAGTGTCAAAAGCGCCCCCTACATTACTTTTGTCTTCAAATTGATCGTCGGCAATGCAATGTGATCCTCTTGAGCTAAGTAAACAATTTCCTGAAGGAATTATCTCTGAAACACGTACATTCCACTGAGTACACATTTGTTTTTCGCTTTTATCAAATCTGCTTTGACTTGGTGGCGTTGTTACCTGATTTGCAAACGATTTTGGGGTATCACAAACATTCAAATCCTTCGCATTTACATCTAGCTTTTCCTTTGAGGCGCCGTCTTTGTCACCGTTCAGCGCATCGTCAGAGGTGGTATATTTACTAGCATTGTCATCCATTTCTGACCATCTGAAAGTTTGTTTTTCCGTTGAAATTGAACAAGAGTCATTGTCTTTGTAGCTGCCGACGGGTATAATAAGATACGAAGTGCTGCGTTCGGGTTCATTTTCTGAAACCACACAGTATGTACCATCTAGGTGAGAACTGTTATGTTCATCGTCGCTGGACACCGCTTCGGAACAACTTGAACCGGACAAATTTCTCCGCTCAAATTTCTTAGACGCTGACACTGAACCGGCGAATGAGCTGTCTTCCTGTAGTAAGCTTGCAGCTAAGTCTCTTTGTATAGACATACTTGATTCAAGCTTCCTCTCTAACGTGTCGATTTTCCAGGAAAGGAAGTGCAACTCGTCGAGAATCTTTTCGTCACTGGCCATCTTTCGCGTGGGAATGAGATAACTCTGCAATCCACAAATACTCAAACCAGCCTATAGATATTCATCTTCACATAAAGTGATCGTCTTTCGATAACCTAAACTCTAAAGGTAAACGATCTTTTTCGCTGTACCAGATGCGCATTTCTCAAGGTAGTGTGGCATTATTTCCAGTCCACATCTATGACTGCGATTGCTGAAGTCAGAAAGACCATAGTGGACGCTGGCTTTGATCCTCATGGGACACATACAGCCCTCTCATTGTGACGACCACAGTCATGCGCGGTGATGTGAAATAGATTAGCGCTGAAAGAAAGGAACGCGTAAATTGAACTACAAAAGGCATTTACACATACCCGATTGTGGTGTTAAGCTGGTCTTTCCCTCTCGTCTAGAGTTCCTTTTGTCAATTCTAGCATGTTTTAATATGAGATGTATTATCGGAAAGCTGTATTTTCCTTTAGAGTGGCTTCATGTTGCTATCGATTGTCGACATTCAAAGGTTTAAAATAATCCTCGTCCATCGTCACCTACTTGTGAAGTATAAACCGGCTACGAAACCAACGTGACTGCTTCAAAACACTGTTCTGTAAAATAGACAAAACAGTAGTTAATGGATTATTAGGGAAATGAAGTTTCAAGAAGTTGTTCAGTTATTCACCATTTATCCGTAGCGAGAGACCGAGTGACAGGAAATTGATTTAAAACTTGCATGAAACAACCTTCACTCCCGCCCGGAAAAAATCGATAGTCTAGATAGAATTTATTGTTATTAGTAGCTCAAAGATATCTCCTACTCCTCTCATTGCGCTTCTTTTAAAAAGGTTAAAAGCTGCTAAATACCGCGGTCGCGCACCATGTGTGGTCGAACGTTAGATGTCCGTAAATCGAATTAAAGCAAAATATTCCAAAATTGAAAAGATAAAATTTGACTGTAATCAGGCGTCGATATCGTAACCTGGGATAGTCCAAAAAGATAACTCCTGAATCGACGAATCGCACAAGATACTATGAGCTCAGATTTACGAGGTATGTAATAGTAAGGTGTGACTCAGTAGACCGTTACACAAGGTTATCTGAATGGTTGACTAACGGCACTGCTTGTGGAATCTTTGACTGTATTCGGTGACGTCTGCATTAATGTAGCTCTGCTAGTTATCACTCATCGAAACAACGTACGAACAGTCCTTTGAGCCGAATAATACCAAGTGTTTAAAACCACGAATCTCGTAATAACTATAACATCTGTGATCAAATCTACTTTTTGCCACGCATTATTTTTAGTTAGCTGACTTAAGGAAAAGGAAGACAAAATTCATTGAAGACAGTTCCGGAATGTCGTTATCTTACACCACACTGTAAACCGCAGATTAACTGCTAAAAACACGAAAAGAGCATCTGGTAAGATTAACATTAGGGAATGATAATGAGGTCACGAAAAAACGTGTGTGATGCAAATATCTCATTTAGAAGCCGTAAGAACATTTTAAGTCCTAAGATATCTTTTTAGCCTGGTACAACCCCTCGTTTGCTTGACCGTTCACGTTTAATGCAAAGGCCACTGTCTCCTATGGTGACTCTTTGCTAATGACACACTTTCTAAATGATACTCCCCGTACTGAAATTTAGGCCTTTCATTTGCAGTTTGCATTTATAACGAGCTTTTAATTGGGTCAAAGTCGTTTTTTTTTAATCTATCCATCCACTTGCTTATAGCTTGAGACCCTTAAGATCTAAAACGAGCCCGATCAAGAGTGTAACAGACTAGCCAACAAGCTCACCGAAGAATTAGCCTGCGCGAGCCTGCTCTGTCCAGGCGACAATCGTGGCAATTTGCTCTCAGCCTAACAGAAAGAATGAGTTTGCAAAAATGGAGCAGCGGCAGAAACAAGGTCCTGCTACCTAATGTCTATTTTAAATTTTTACCTTTCATCTTAATTATACCATAATTATATAATTATGGTATATGTTATTCTTTCTTTCAAGTTGGAGTCTACTGTCTAATGATGCATAACCGCAAAGAGAATGAGCACTATGAAGCCTCACAAGGAAACAAGTTTCTCAGTGCGCATTCCACCAACAAAATGAGCTCAAATCTCAAGTTCTGGTAATCAAACTCGTCAAAGAATCGAAAGCTCTCTACTTTACGGTTCGTTGGAGCTTATCTCAGTAGGTAAAATGTACGGCACTTCAGAACAAGGACTGCCCGGAAACCATCTCAATATAATCTCGTGTATTTCACAGTTAGCACCTTGACTACAATCCTCAACATTTGTTCTATTTGGAAGGAAAGAAAAACTAGGGTGACGACATTTCACCGCCAGTTTCTCGACCTACCAGAGGAGAATGTTTACCATTATGACAACTTATTCATTAACTCATATCGTTGTTGTCATATCAGATGATTCAAATGTATGCGCCAAATATTCAAATATTCAGAACTGGTTTATCAAATTTCACTTCGACTTTTGATAGCTTGCGAATTCAGTCACTTTGTTTTCGCCGCTTAGATACTTATAAATAAGAGCTGGACTGACGGTCAATAATGAATTAATTACACTTCATGCAAGGTTATGCACGGCTAGTTGTGCGTTAATTAAGGAGTTTGTACTATTTCCTTACAGACATCACCTAATTATCAGCCAAACGAAAGACCATGATTAGGTCGAAGGCCATTGTAGGTAACTTAGCCGTGTATCTAATCCAATAGGGAATGGAAATTCAAAATATGCAAGATGACACCGGATAATCAAAAGCAATGTACATACTTTAATCTTAAACCGTCCACTGAGACAATCATTAGCACATTGCTAAAAATTCTCAAAATATCGCGAATATCATTCGAATAATCCAATATACTCCTTTGTTTTCGTCTTGTATGAATAAATATCCTATTTTTGACGATAAACCAAGAGCTTATCCGCCAAAAAAAAAAATGAAATTACTCGACTTTGCTGCATGGTCTTTCGTCTGTTATATTTTCAGTCTCAAATTAAGAGACGACAAACGCTTGCTACTTAGTTGCCAATTGCTATATGATTATAGATTCATTTCAACTGGAAATTAAATCAGTATTTCTTGTACCTATATTAAGTGTTCCAATATTCATTTTAATACCAAAACACATTTAAATTTTCTATCTTTGAAACCGCTTTCATGCAGAGAAAGTTTGTTTCCCGTTATTAATTAAAATCAATTTTGCAAGCCTAGTCTTATTGACACTGGCTCGTCGGAGCTGACACAGTTATTAAAATGGTTAGGTATGGATTGAGAAACTGTACCCTTGCCATTCAGTCGTGGTACACGTTCATCAAAATTGAAAGTTAAAGGTAATTGTTGAAAATTTCTTTTATAAAATTAATTCACCGGCAACTGATCAAATATTGAGAAAAAATGATAATGTCAAAAACAATAATAAAAAATATATATGTTAATATCTAAAAAAAGGCACACGTGTTGATTTTAAGATCAATTGTTTCTTTCGAAAGAAAATTAGAATGCAGAATATATTCATGCTCAGGAGTGTAAACAATAGGCACGTTAAAGGAACAATCGTTTACTTTGCCAAAATTTGTCATTATAATATATTGTTTTCGTATAATACATCTTTATTTTCAGGAAGAAAATAACAATAAAATACAGTCGAAAACCCGAAAACATGCATTAGTAGTTTCTTTTTTTATCAACCAATAAAACGGCTTTGACGCTATTGTAAATCAAAAAACCGAGCGGCAATTTTGAGCTACCCCAGGAGTGCGAATATCGTTCTTGTTAAACATTGGCCTCGAAAGATCGATAACAGCTCTTCGACAAAGTCTGAACGTTTTCATAATCCTGTACTCGTTGGTTTGTGTACTCTGCTACGCTAGCTCCTGACTCGATTAAAAGCACAATACACTCAAACTGGCGCATTGAAATCGCCAGATTTATAGCTGGGCGATTTGAGGAGTCTCTCAAATTCACATCAGCCGAATGACTCAGTAGGACTCGAACACATTCAACAGCTCCGCGCTGTACTGCTCGATGAAGCGGGGGAAGTCCGCGTGCATTTCTACTTAAATTGACATCAGTCTTGTAGATCCTTATTATTTCAATTAATTCCTTCGACGCATTTTCCTCGATAGCAGAAAACAAAAGAACATCAGCGGGAAAGGAAACTTTTTTCGATCCCCGATCAACATCGCGTTTACTGGTTCGGAAACCATTACACAGAGATAATTGCTTTTGTCTACAATTCAAAATACACTTATAAAATTTCTTAGGAGTTGACGTCCATTCTCTTTCT
This sequence comes from Pocillopora damicornis, assembly GCF_964200805.1. Taxonomy (NCBI): domain Eukaryota; kingdom Metazoa; phylum Cnidaria; class Anthozoa; order Scleractinia; family Pocilloporidae; genus Pocillopora; species Pocillopora damicornis. The sequence goes on from NC_142671.1 coordinate 26,415,419, forward strand.
ATTTCCTTCTTTTCTCTGGAGAAGAATTCAATTTTGTGTTTGGCTTTGAAGCTCGTTAGTTTATCGATGTCATTGAACCATTTTCCTGCAGTTGCACTCGTATCGTCTGAGCCATCTAGGATTTTTCTCACGTCGTTTTCTTGTCCATTCGTGTGTGACCTAGCAAGTGAAACCTTAGAACAATCGTCTTTAACTGAATTATTCAACCGGTGCTTAAAATTAGGTGAACCGTTGCCTTTTCGACGAAAGCATAGTTTCTCGCTCACCACAACAGGCATGTTCAATGGTAGAGTGATGGTTTGTGTTCCTTTAGTTTTATGCGCTGGAAGAGATGTGTATTCAATTCCTTCCTCAAGATAGTCCGATTGACGAACCAAGTCGGCGTCGAACTGCTTCAGCTGAAATTTCAGAGTTGATAAATACGGTGGCATTGTTGTCCTGTCGTCGCTATCTAAGTCTTTAGAGTTCACGTCTCCCTCTGGCGGAGTATTCCCTGACTTGTGATGAATCGTAGGTTCCACTTTTATTGTTCTGGTTCTGCCTTTGAGGAGCGGCATTCCAATATTAGTTTTCTTTCCCTCGATATAGCATTCATAGTTGACAATCATCAAATTGTAATAAATGTAAAAACCAGAAACGCATTATTCAAATGTAGCTGCAAATGATCCTGAGGATCTGTCAGTTTCCATTTACTTAAAACTTCTGTAATCACTGACCGGCTGCATTTGCTGTTCCTTCCTTCAGTCCGAAGTCTTTCGATATTTCACACATAGATATCAAGTTCCTAAATTTCATAATGTACGTAAATAGACTTCCTGTCTTGTCACTACAGCTCAACTGATCAAAATGTCACGTTAACCGGCCTTCAGTGGACTTCTTACCAGCTTATGTTCGCCATTCTGTTATCCTACTTGAAATATGCAAACAACATAAATCACGAGTGCAGCAGGTTATATTGTAAATTAATGATATTTCCCAAGGGATGAGTTGTCATTCAACAATTAACATAAATGTCAATAATATAAGAACACTGACGGTTTAGTTTGAGGGAGCAGGCCCGCACACTTCTGACTTGTGTTTAACTTAAACCGAATGCGCAAGATATGTGAAAGTTTTTATTCATCCAGGTGTTTTGATGCGGTTACTATCAATCGCTTTTTCTTGTGGTTGCTCCGTGACAATTAGTTGAAAATGGATGGAGTGACCAGTGTGCGTGATTAACACTTTGGGCGTGTTGGATGACGTTATTTAGTTGTCGATAGGCGTGACAGCTGTGGCAGCTTTTCGGTGGAAAGTTTCCGAAATTTTTGTGGCGGAAATCGGTTTTTTTCGGTTGAATAACAGGTCGACTCGAATTTATCTCGAAGCGCTGGAAACTAATAAAGAACTCATTGTTATCTTCCAGTGAAACCACGCGAGACGAGAATGCCACGTGCGCGATGGTCACGTACGAACTTTCAAGTAGTGAGAGCGTGGTGACAAGAAAGGTGTCAATGAGGTCATAATGACGGGGATAATAAGGCTGAAAATACCACATGCTGGCAGCGGGTACGAAAGTAAGATTTGTTTTTTTCGTCTAAGAAATTAAGAAGCAAACAACTCACACCGGGAGGAACCGCACGGAAAAAAATGAATTTTTCTTATCGCCCTACAGACTTGTCTATCACTAAGTAGTTGAATGGATGATATTCAAGATTGTCGATTGGCCGCAAATCGTAGAGGCTGTCTGACGGATTTGCAGTCCGCCTAGGGCTACAACAATTTGGAAAACTCAGTGACATTTGGAAAGCAATGTTTTTCACTTGCCGCGAGTGTGAGTTGCAACACCTGCATATCAATACTCGGGAAATGAATTCGAGCTGTTCTCAACAGGCAGTATCAATCTGTGGTATTAAACTGAAAGTTCTGAGTATGCCACAGAATTGCGGTGGCAACGACTGCCGCTTATACCACAACCGGCTGGAAGGCCGAGTATCTTCTACGCTAGTTGGCGTTTAGATATTGACAAACTGCTTTACTCAGCCGACAGCTCAGAACACACAAGTGACTGACGGCAATACCAGTTTCGGGGGAAAAGGCCGTCTGACTCCCATCGTTTGATGCACCCGCCTGATTTTTTTTGCACCCGCTATTTCACTCGAGTCCACCAACCAGGAGCCTGGTAAAGGTGCGATTGAAATGAAAGCTCTTTATTTTTTGCAATCAATGACAGCTGATACTTGCATTAAACAGGATAACAAAGATTGTCCGAAGTTATTCACACGAACCAACACTATCTGTACCGCAAAGTCTTTATTTGATGAAGTATGTTAATTAAATTGCTTAACTTTTTTGGGTCTTCTTTCTTTGATCTTAGACAATTCATCATTCTCGTGATAATAGCGGTATGATGACAACTAAAATTGCTTTTTTCGGTACTGAGATTGTATTTGATATTAGTATGTCTCTGCTCAAGCGAATCTAAATTTACTCGACATCAGGAGAATGCATACTATTTGTATCGCTTCTATCTGGATGCTGTGCGATTTCAGGGTTTTGGCGCCATATTGGACTAGCTGATTGGTCTCGATTTGATGCGAGAGCTTTGAATCCCGCCGGCGAACCGAGTTCCCGCGGGTTGACTCGCCTCAGCCTTTGGATGCCATAGGAGAATATGTGGACATGAGCTAGATCGGACACAGTGTAATTTAGTATTATCAACTGAGTTGATAACGTTAATTGGCCACCGTAAAGAGTTTTCTTCTAAATAAAATAAGTAAGATACTAAAAGTGCCCTGATTGGTCGAGAGCCTATCGTTGATTGCACCGAAACACCCGAAGAAAATGCAGACATCTAAAGTTCATTCTATAAAAGAAATACAGTAGACTGTGCTTTCTGTAGGTTTACCGGCATAATAACCCACTTGAGATTTTAGGCGACGACAAGGAAAGTTTGTAAATTACCTGCCGGAGAATCCCGTGTCGGTTGTTACGCCGGTAAACCGACAGAAAGTCTACTCTTTTGTTTAAAGAAACTATAAATTTTTCTAGACTAAGTTAGTATCCAAATTATAAAATAAAGAAAACTGAATGGAGAAAGGGTGGATATTATTGGGAATTTATTTTTAATGTCATGATGGATGAGTTTATCTTTTCATCTCGCATAGCACTGGGTACCAGGTCTTCTCATATTGATTGGCAGTGGAAAGAAACTTGCTTGGGTGTAGTAATTAAAACCTCATCTACATCAATCAACCACATTCTGAGTGTACTTCCTTCTTAGTTGAATTGTGTCGTTATTTTACCAAATTTTATTCTTAAAGTTGATCTTGAACACGAGAAAAATATGTTCAGGATCTGCAAATACACCTATTGAACCTAATCACACTGGTTATACATAAAAAATGTCACTGAGACACGCATGCAGTGGAATCTCTACTTAGAAAGAAATGATTCACGTGATTAGTGTAATTTATGTGCACTAACAAAAGGCATTAACTTCATCGAGTACTCTGTGTCAATGAAAACAGGGATGCACAGTTGTTGCATAGTGACAAATATAACAATGTTTTAGTCTCATTACGATCCATGACGATTTTCTTTTCTGCCTCTAACTTCACATGGTTAAACTAGGAGACAAAAACAAAACAGTTCCAACATCATAAAAGTAGACTGCAACCCATCTTTTCATGGAGGTACGGATTAACTAAGTTTTCAGTTTGAGAACTGACTTGACTTTGAATTCACTTTGTTGGCCGTCATTTTTCAGTACTCTAACAAGCGATTTATCTCTGCGGCGCCAATGTTTAGTTGCACCGACTTTTACTCAGATATTTTCCACTACAAACTCAAAACAAGAAAAATTAGAGTTCCTGAGCTCTTTTTTCTCGTAAGCGAATTAACAAGTACAAACCAACATAATGAGGTATTTTTGGTCGGCTTTTACTGACTTGAAAACAACGTTTTACCCTAGTGCATTGATCACTGCTAAACGACCTTAGAGGAGGTAATCGCATGGGACCGAGTAAAATTAAGAATTTAATTCACCGGTGTTTTCAGAAGTTGAAGAAATTGCACGAGTCACGCAGGAACAAGGGCAATTTATGCAACTTCTGAAAACACAAGTGATGCCATCTCTAATTTTACAGGGAAACATGCGATTACTTTTTCATGATAAAAAGAGCAAAATGTTATTTAATTTATAAAGAAGATCAACTATGCACGCTGTTGCACACGTTCGTAGGAAGTCATTCCAGCGTTCAGTAAGCATCAATGAACTGTAAAACGCCCGGATCAGCTGAAAAAATTCTATTTTTGTGCAACAACATCAAAGCAAATGAAAGTGTATATTTTTTAGGCAAAGTTAAGTTGTTTTTAATGTCTTCTAAATTATGGTAATTGACCATGGGCAATTACAAAATTATGAAAAATGCTTCTGCCTCAGCCAATCAGCATTAAGTAATTCTGCCCTTTATCTAAGTATATTAATCAAAACGTCGAGTGGGGATAAGGCGTAAAGTACAGCTTTACCAAAAAAAAACAAAGCGCTGATGTCCTTTAAACTGAGTTAGGTTAGCACTGCTCAGTTAAAATGGCCATGTTGTTTTGCTGCATTATTTTAAAGCTTATTGTTCCTACCTTCACAGCCGTAAATTTCTAATTTTGCGCCAATAGAATGGTACCATTGAATGGCTCGTAGTCTGATGTACCTAGCCTCGATGGCCTGAGGCAAAAACTTCCTGCTTATTTCTGCCCCCTGGGTTTTGTAACCATCAAACACCTGAAAGATGAAATGGAATTCAAAAACTGCACTTTGCATATCATGTAATACTTGCGTTCTCTGGTTGCAGGATACCATCTTTTTACATTTAATATCACTTCAGTCACCTCTTTGAGAGGGCGATCGGGTGGAAAACTGCAGACGAACCTACATAAACGGCACCGTATCAAGCAGTCAGTTTTCTTGACCCCCGAAATGTCTACCCATAATCACTGTTCACCCTTTTCAAGCGCTCACCTGTACTGGTGGAAAACTGCAGAAGAACCTACTCAAACGGCACCGTATTAAGCGGTCGGTTTTCAAACTCCCAAAATTTTTACCCTCTAAACACTACTCCACCTTTTTCAAGCGGTCTCCTCTATTAAGCGGTCGAGGTTACCCTTGACTGGGTTCCCGACGGCTTATTTGTTATTGTCCTCCACCTGTACTGAACGGTCACTTAAAGCGGGACCAATTAAAAAAACAAACAAACAAAACAAAAAACTAAGAACAGTCTTTCAAGTTTAATTTATGTTTAACTCCCGAAATCAACGTTGGTAGTATTTTTGAGGGAGGTTTTGCACGTTAAGTGGTCAACAACGGCATAAAATGACGTTTCTTATCGTTTCTTCATAATACCCCCATTCTATGGAACCTGTAGCAGCGGTCACCTCCACATTCCCCGTTATTACCGCTTAATAAAGGAAATGTACAGGGACACGACCTCAACCTACGGAGCTAATCTGAAGAAAGAGTAGCTGGGGAATAGACTGAAACAAACTGAAACAAACTGAAACCCATGATAGAGCAACAACAATAACAGCTTCTCAGAGGTGACTCTGCAACGGCATCTTTTAGATGTTCTCAAAAAATGACAAACTGCAGAATATGTGTGCATTACTTGTACTAAGAGTTTGAAATTTACCTAAAAGCCGGCCAAAAGAGTAACAGGTAAAATGCATAAGTATCACGTATCAACTCTCCTAGCTTCTTAGTGAGCAGGAAGTTTGTCACAATAGACTTAGCCAGACGGTGTAGCTTGCCTCAAGTCTCCTGTAGCTCAGTGGTAGAGCTTCCAAAGTGTTTTTAGAAAGGTTATCGGTTCGATTCCCAATAAGGGCAATCGGATTTTTTTTTCCTCCGAATGTGCCTGTGTCATTCACTGAATAACATCTTCTTCCACTTCAATAACCAGGCTTGATATTAACTGCTGTGACTATCTTCATTTCCATCATCATCAGGCAAAAGCGCATCAAATTTCGACATTCTCATCTTCGCAGTACGCCGGAACTTTGCCACCACGAACTTAGTCAAACGAGTAGCTCTTACGCTAATCTCTTATAGTTCACCTGGCTTAAAAATTTACCATCTCTGTTATCATCATTGTGCATAAGCATAACACATCTCACCTCGCAGTATGCAGGGAGTTTTTCACTATGTACGTTATTTTAATAACCTATGGGAGGCTGTGGTAAGCCGTACCATTTAAAAACGGTAAAGGTTACCACAGCCTCTTACAGCTTAGTGATAGAGCGTTAGAAGCACTAATCGAAAGGTCGAAAGGTCGAAGGTCCGAATCCCTAAAGGAATTTTGGATTTTTTATTTTATTTTATTTTTATCTCCGAGTATGACTGTGTCGTTCACTAAATAATATCTTCCTTCTCTTAAATCACCAGACTTATTTTACCAATTTCATTCGCATCATCATTGCATATAAGCACCACGGTGATAAAGGGTCTGAAGTACTGATTGAACGGTGACAGATCGTCTGAAGTACTGATTAGACGGTGATAGAGCGTCCGAAGTACTGATTGAACGATGATACTCAGCGTCTGAAGTACTGATTGAACGGTGATAGCTAGAGCGTCTGAGGTACTGGTTGAACGGTGATTCAGCGTCTGAAGTACTGATTGAACGGTGATAGATCGTCTAAAGTACTGATTGAACGGTGATAGAGTGTCTGAGGTACTGGTTGAACCATGATACTGCGTCTGAAGTACTGATTGGACAGTGATAGAGCGTCTGAAGTACTAATTGAAAGGTGAAAGATTGTTTGAATTACCAATTGGACGGTGATAGAGCGTCTGAACTTCTGATTGGACGGTGATAAAGCGTCTGAAGTACTGATGGGATGGTGATAGAACGTTTGAAGTACTGATTGGACGGTTGTAGGTTCGAATCCTAATGGAGGCTCTCGGAGGTTTTTCCTTTTTTTTCCTTTTTTTGTTTTAATTCCGATTGTATAATTCACTGAATAACATCTTCTTTAGTTAAAATCACCAGGTTTAAAGATATACCATCTCCATTCACAAAAGTATTACTTATTGAAAGTCCTATCCTCGCCGTATCCTGGAAGTTTGTCACGATGGACCATGTTTTGCGGCCTAGATGGCCAGTAGTTTCCTATAGCTCCGTGATAGAACATCCGGAATGCTAATCCCCGTGAAGGTCGTAGGTTCGAATCCTGGAAGGAGCACTTCAAGTTGTTTGTTCTTTAGGTATGCCGGTGTCATTTATTGACACTGGCATACTCTTTGAGGGATACTACTATGTAAACGGCGCATATTACCGATTGATATGACCTATAAATCCTCGATACGGGCTCAGTTAAAATATATATTACTACTTTGCTCGGTCTGTACTTTAATTGATTGTTATTTCCCCTTTTTGTTCTAGCAATACAGTAACTCACTTTCCGTTGGCCTTCAAATGTGTAGTCCATCCAGTTGGAGCTATCGTCACTGTACTGTAGATAATACTCTCTTAAACGAGAGTCCTTCTCCATGTTAGGATTTCCTTGAGTTGAAATAGCTGCAATAGTTTTTCTTTTGCCTAAATCAACCTAGAGAAGAAAGAGAGCTTTTACATACCTCCTGTCGACCCTCGCCGAGAGATCGCGGGCCTTCTTAGGTAAACAGAGTATGGTAGAATTGGTGTTAATTGAGTGGGAAACTGGCAAACCATGATGTTTTTACCAAAAATCTTTAACTATTACTTCGTTCATTTTTCCCTTGAAAACAGCTGCTACGAAGAAATCGATTGACATCCGATAAAAGAGTTCAACTGATCGTAGTGCAAAGTTTGCAGGTGTAGTTTCCTTTAAGCAGTCAAGTTTGATAACATCACGACGTCAAAACAATACACTTGTTCAGAACTCGGTTAGTTTTAGGAGAACATTCGCTTTGTTCGTACATTTTGCGGTTATTTTCGTATTGTATAACCCAAATTCCAAGCGTTAATAACGAGAAAACTGGCAATTGTTGATTTACGAAACTTTGATGTTCAAAGAATCGCCTGAACAGGCACCATTGAGTCATGATTTGCGGTCTGTATCCGTCACCGACCTTATTTTACATCTTTATTAAAGCACTGAAATACTAGGCAATTGAGTTTCTTTTCATATTTCTGATTACCACCTGCTGAACAAATAGAGAAGCCTTGACTGTGCTCTGTTCTGTTGTAAAGCACGCAGGAAGCGGCTATAGAGCACGAAAGAAGTCTAGGGACAAACACGAGATGCAGTCGAGCGTTTCTCCCTATTTCTTGAGTGCTCTAGCCGCTTTCTAAGTGCTTTACATCAGAATAGAGCACAGTCAAAGATTCTTTGCTTGTTTTATAATAAAGAACCCGTAAAATTCCCTGCGTATTGTTTTCAATTTTCAAAACAAACTTTTTTTTCAAAGCAAACAACAGTGTCGTCAGCATGCTCTATAATCTCATAAAGCACGCTTCAATAAGCCAATCAGAATCCTTTTAAGAATTTTTCAAATAATGCGATTTGTTGAAAAGGACTAAAGCTGTCAGAATGTCAAACTATCAAACTATCACAATCTGCAATATAGTTTACAAGCTGAAATAGTTCGGAAGGTCGAATTTAACACTTTTGCCTGAAGTTTTTAGTCACCAATGCAGAATATGAAAGTGAAATGTTCAGTGAAATCCGGCCGAATTCCAGCTCATCAAAACACACGGTATTTTTTCATTTAACAAATAGAGAAGCCTTGACTGAGCTCTGTTCACAAGGATATGAGATTTCTCGGGATGACAGCGCCGTAAAACTCGGCTGCTGTGACTGATGTGGCCTTCCACTTAACGCATCGGAAAGGATGTTAGAGCAAGCTTTGAGTTGTACACTCGAAGGGCGGCCGATGTAAATTCTGAGGTTTGCTTCACTGCGATGACCGGAGATCGCCATGATGAGCTGGCCGCGATGGCACTCAGCATGATCGCAGTCGCTCTGACACCGTCATGATTAGCATGAATTTCAACAGTCATCCCAGTTTGGCTTTACTTTTCATCGTTCCTGTTTCGTTCTGTTTTTTTTTTTTTTAACACGAAACTATATATCCCACGCGAGTGTTAGCTGTGTTTGATTTTTTCCCCTTAAGCTTGCAATCTAACTAAGTGTGAAACCTTCAAAACTCAGAGCTTTTATTTCGTTTTCTCTTTGAGGATTTTCGTCTCTGCTCACGTTATAATGACAGAAATTACGTCGCTTGACATGTTTAAAACCCGACTCACTTGTTCCGAAATTTCATTCAATCAACGAAAAAAGCTAGAGCGAAGTCTGGGAAATGTTCGGATATAGTTACAATTTGGCATATAGCGTGACAGCTTTAGCTCTCTTGCACTATGTTCTATACTCTGATAGAGCACGCTGTTTCAACCAATGACAGTGCGCGTTATATCCGTACTTTATAATAAAACTACGTAGATGTCGCTGAAGATTGTTACCTGTAAGAACTGGTCGAGATTTTTATGTCTCGCAACCCACATTTCCATTTTGTAATATCCTAGGCGACCCCGTGTCGGTCGCTGATAATAGGAAGAGCTGGAAAAGGACGAATCCGGAATTTGGAAATTTTCTAGTCCAAGAGGCTCCAAACAAGCTGCAACGAAAATAAATAGTTTACATATGAATGAATCAGTGAAATTAAAGCCTTTTAAATGTGTTGTTGATGCATTTCATGATTGAGCTCTTTCATAATTGAGCTCTTTCATAAACTGTACATCATGAGAAATTACATCACTTTTCAGGTTGTGAGAAAGAACATTTTCAGGTCATCTGTCCATCATATCGCTTATCGACTTATTTCGATTACATTTCCAGGTTGTGAATCCTATAATGCCCATAAGCCATTAAAATATACAATTAGGGGTGTAACTGTGCAATTTACGTAAGAGAAAGCAAGAATGCTGGCCTCTCCCCACCCTCCCCCCCCCGAAAAAAATGATATGAATCACGGCGTAGCTTATCTTGACGTTTTTACCTTGGCAACCATAAAATTCCACCCTTAGGCAGATGTGGTGGTACCATTCCTTAACAACAATCCGCACAAACTGAGCACGCACCGTGTTGGCAAGGACGTGTACTTTGTTACCAGTGAGCTCCTGAATTGAAAGAACAAAAAAAGCCTGGATAAGTAGAAAGTTTACTTGAAAACAAACTGTTTAAATTGCCACAAAGATGAAAAGTCCTTTCCCTGTTCTCTCCAAAAGGCTTAAAAATCTCTTGCTACACACAGAATCAAATTAACTGGGTTCACGGATTGCAAAATTATGTTATAATGTTATGATGTAATAGGACTTACAACTGTCATAATATAATAAATGAGTTATGACAGTTTTCCATCACTTGTAGTTAAAAGAGAGAACCTCCTTTACAAAATGGTACAGTTCTATAATCTCCCAACTCATGACCAGATTACCAATAGAATAATTGTATTACACATAATTGAGATTAATGTTCACAAATAAAGGAAGACTTGCGGAAGTATAGTTTACGACAGGCTGGATCATTCTAATTTTTGATATCAGTGTCTTAAGTTGTTCGATTGACAATTTCTACCATTTTGGCATCGGAAAAAACCTCCCGCGTCAAAATTTATAACTATCAACGTAAACAATACTAACCGTGACGCCATTACCATCAGAGTACTCTGACCAACTGACACCATCCTCGCTGTACGCAAGTACGAATTTGGTCACCCAGGCCTTACCAACTGTATCTCCAGGAGATGTTTTCTCCTTTCTCTGTAAAGAAACTCGTGCAATGACGTGAATCCGGGTGAATTGTACTTGTATGAACTCATCCTTAGCCTTTTGACCAGCACACCACGCACCCTTTCCATGATGGCGGTTATGACGTGCATTCCATGGTTCATAACCTTCACCAAGGTGACTGGAGGCGTTTATAGAAGAATTGCTAACTATTGAAGATTCCATGCCTAAGTCTTCGTCACAACCTGAGTAAGTCCAACGATAATTATAGGTATTATTCATATATTTGTTAATCTCTTAGTTTTATCCGTTTTTCTTGTATATAGTATCGTATTTTGTGGCTTTAAAATTCTTCTGTGCTCACTTAATTGGTAAATTAAGTTTATGGTCTGAACTCAAGACCGGGAACACTTGATCGTGTGGTCTAACTGTCTGAGTAGCAGTAGTCCTGAAATATGATTCTTACCGACAACTTGTGCGGAAGTCATCTTTAAAGTAGAAAGAGTCCGATGACCGCTTCCGCTCAGGTTGTCGAACAAAAATACTTTCAAAGGATTTGTCACTCTGGAGCTCAGACCACACAAGCAACTTATCTGGTATGGTAACAATTCAAATTATTGATTAACAAACAATTAAAATTACTAGTTAACTCGTCCCATCTTATTCTATTCTTTTTAATGTTGACTGATTGTTTATTGTCTTCCGAGATGCGAATTCAGGATAAATAGATGGGCGTAATATGCTGAATTGCTTTATTTTAGACTAAATCTCAATTTAGTTGTTCTCTTCCAGGTTTCAATTATCTAAGTTTTCCAACCTCTGAGGAAAAGAGCTCTACTTTTAAAAAACTCCTTGATGTCTGTTTGGTGCCTTAGAGACAGTGTGTTTTTGTATTGGAGTTTCAACGTTCAAAAAGATCAACTGAATGCGAAGACAAAAGATTAGCTGACACTTTTTGATAGGCTGATGAAGAGGACTGAAAATTTTGGGATTTCTCGAAAATAGTGTCCTTAAAAACAAAAGTTAAGACTACAGTCACCTTTGTAACCAAATACTTGCAGCCTGAGGCAGATTCCATTATGCCAGACTTTAGCAACAACTCTAAAATAACGAGCTTTGATTTCGTACAAGAAGGCAATCCTCCTAACACCTGCGTTGTCTACATTAGCGGCAAGTTGGGTTCTTATGTCTTCATGTCTAAACGCACTAGTGTAAGTAAACCAGTGAGCTCCATCAACACTGTATTCAAGCTCGTATTGTGACACATATTCGTCGTTGCTATGGTGACCTCGCGTTGCAATACCAGTTAATACGACCGTCTTTCCAAAGTCAAGTTGGAGGTTTTCATTTTCGTTTTCCTGTTCAGCACACCAGGAACCTGTGTCGGTGAAATTCTGTGCATTTTCCGGTTCGTGTCCAAGCCTACTACTAGAAGCTGACGAAGATGAAACTAGTAAGGGGTCATTTCCGATACCATACGACTCTAAACATGCTGGAAAGTGAAGAAGCTATTTATTAGAAGGGACTAAAAAAGTAAAGCTCGAGGTGTGCAACAACTTCTTGTTTTTTGTTTTCGTGCAAAAAGATAGAGGTTGTTATTTTGGCGTTTAAATGATGAAGCAAGTAAGGAAACTGCCAAGGCACTTCCGCCAATGTCACTTATTGCATACCTTGCACTTATTGCAAAAAGGTATATATTGGCGAAAGAGGATCACGACTGGGCAACCGATTTCGAGAACTCCTTTGTGACGTAGAAAGGAATGACTAAGACCAGACACTTCGATCTCTTTTTAAGAAAGGTACAAAACTCTAGACCAAAATTTTATCTTTCAAACCGGCACTCTTAAACAGACTCTTTTCGATTCAACTTGTTTACTCTTATTTTTGTCGTTACCATGTTCCCACCAATAGCGAAGCTCCAACACACTCACGACCCATCATTCCTCTATGCGCCCTGACGAAGGGCTAACGCTCGGAAAGTCACCTTTAGGAAACTTTTTACAGTAACCTATTTATATTATCAACTCAGTTGATCGAACCAAATTATCTAACCGTTAGCATACCTTTACAGCCGTAGAGCTCCAACTGAATAAATGGACGATTAATCCAGTCTTTTAAAACAACCCGAAAGTACCTGGCTGTGATGTTGTGCTGTAATCTGTGCCTTGTAGCAAAGAATCTATTATCTGGAGGAGTTTGGAAAATCTGCAATAATTTTAAGAGGAAATAGTAATTCACTATTTCTCCTGCGGTCAGCTTTGTACCAAAATTGCAAACAAATTACAAAACAATGCCTGATCTTTATTCTAATGGAAGCCTCAACTAGAAACGCTTTGACATCTAACTAATCTTCTTGAAAACTCAGAAAGCTACCTAGGCTTAAGAGAGTTGGAGAAGGAAAAATATGATTGCTTATTGACACTGAGTGCCTAAGCGGGCCTGTAACGTGACCTTCGTCGACGGAGAAGGCAAGCGGTATCTTACTGACACTCATCGAGATTTTGAATAACAATCCGGGCAGACTTCAAGTCAGGTTAAGCGCTGAGAAAGACACCCGGATGTACTAAACAGAGAGTAAACAGATGGCTGCCGAACTCTAAGGCTGTGTATTTCAAAGTTAAACCCTCAGTGTGACGTCCTATTCCAAGGTCCAAAGTTCGACTAGAGTGAATTACGTACAGCAAACAACATCTGATACGAAAACTGTCCACTTGGCGTCAAATAAAAGGCAATACTTTGTATTGTGTATTTTTTCTTTGACTTTGCTTTCTTCCTTTTTTTGTTCTAGATCTTCGTTTGTTAAATTTCATATTTTCATGCCCGTAAAAGTGAAATTCTGCGGTTTTTTTAGCAGGGAGCTTTGCTTCCGTCTTTTGAAGTGGCGTCCATTGTCATTGAGAATTAAAGGTAGTCCATCTACAGTAAGCAATGACACAAGTTGGTCGCAAAATATTATTTAATTTGATCTTTCATTCACCCGCAGTTAAAAGGGACAAGTTTGTGCGATGGCACTCGAGTGAAAGCTGGTGAACAGCCAAATTGCAACTGTTAAGTGATCTAATCGACCGACACATAAACTCTTCACGTTACCTTCACGGTGCCGTCCTCCATGTAAGAGAAAAATTCACACCCGTTCCTACTGTAATTTAGAACAAATTTGCTAATCCAGTCAATATGGGAGGAAGCAAAATTTCCTCGTACTGTTATAGCAGTAACTGATTTGCCTCCGGGCCCAAGGTCAACCTGAATGTACTCGTCCACTTCAGTAGGTAAAAGGAATTTGTCTAGTTTGTTTAATCGAGCGTCGATTGCGTCATAATATGTACCACTTGTGACCAGTGCATGGTCTGGAATGTCATAGTTTTCCATTCCAAGGGGATTTTCACAAGCTAAAAGAAAAATGCAAATCAGAATATTAGCCATTTTTTTCTATCAAATAAATAAATAATAATAAATAAAGACTTTATTTTACGAGGGTAACACATAATAGCATAGCTAATAAACTTGGGGCCCTCACTCAGAAATAATTACAATATAAAAACTAGTATAATACAATATAAAAATAGAAACTAATATAATATAATATAATTACAAGATAAGTAAAGAAACTAAAAAGGAAACTATACACAAAAATGACTTAAAAATTGTTGCTGCGAAAAAATATTAGTCCACATATTGTGCTTAAAGCACCTTATGCTGTCCGCCATCCGTATGCGTAGTGGTATCTCGTTCCAAATTTTGGTTCCGGTGACGAGAAAAGTGCGCCCACCTTCAGTTTCCCTGTTATATCTGGGGCACAATACATTAAAGTTTGAATAGCGCGTAGTTCTTGAATGTCTTGAGTTGTTGATCGGAATATGCTCGTTTAAATAGCTAGGTAGTGCACCGTGGATTCGTTTAAACATTGTCGACGCTTTGTCAATCTTACACTTCTCGTAAAAAGGAATCCATTTCAGTCTATTAAAGAGTTCTACGGATGGAGCCATCCGCTCTGCGTAAAGGATGACTCTAGCAGCGCGTTTCTGCAGCTTAAAAACTCTATATAACAATTCTTTATCACAATTAGACCAGATGGCGCTGACATAACTCATAACCGGACTAATAATAGAGTTGTAATACTGAATGCGTTGAGGAAGCGGTAAATACATGCGAATTTTTCGCAAAATGGCAATACGCGAAGCCAGTTTTTTGCAGACTTTATCAGCGTGTGCATTGAAAGAGAGCGTGGCTGTTCAATATTTAAACGATGCTACCTGACTAAGGATTAGTTATATGAAATATTAATATTTAATACAGCCATCAGGCCTGAAAAACATCCTACATACGCAGCAAAGGTTAAATTGCTCCATACAGAAGTCAATGCGCCAACGTGCATTTTATGTTCTTGTTATTTCAATTTGAAAAAAAAGGAGTTTAAAAGTTACAGTATTGTAACCTTAACGTTATCAGCATTCCTAAAAGCATCAAATACTCAATATCCTTTACGAAAATCATGCTACCAAGCCAAGGTTACTCTTATATTATAATCATGTCGGGCAGTTTTTCGTCTCAGTGCAAATGATGACGGTATTCTACCCACCTTGGCATCCGTATAGCTCCATTCGCATGCACATGTGACGATGATAACTTTTGGGAAAAATTCTGAAATAGCGTCCAATTATCGAGACTTCCAAAGACACAGTTCTAGACTCGTGGGGATTTGAATTACCACGAAACACCTTGAATTTGAAAAACAAATGGTTGGACTGAAATCGTTATTATGTTCAAAGTTTTTTATAAGTTCAAACAACTTATCTTCACCCGAAAAGGGTTCTCAAACAGTGTCAAATAGCGGAGTGTTTTCATAAAATCTTAGTGATAATGTTCTTCAAAGTCATTTGAATATTCATATTCTGTTGGAATTCGAAGTATTTAATATTTCAAATAAATTCATTGTTACCGACGTAACACCCTAGAGTTGACGCACTTTTGTATTGCTTCCTGAGAAGTTAAATATTTTTTGACATCATTAAATCGTCTCTTCCAAGTTTGACCGAGAGAAGGCAAATCAAGACCCGCCCATCCCCACCCCGCATCTTCGGGTGGAGCTCCAATTTATTCCGAATGTATTTAGCCTACGTCGCCAAGAACTTTGTTTTCGTTTCCTTCCTGGTTACACCTCTTCTTGGCGCCGTCGGGGCCAACTACCAATTAAACCCTTCGTTGCTCCTTGTCGCCTCTCACTTCGACCAGAGGGATGTGTCCATCCCTTATTAATAACAAAAACAATTCGCTATCTCAAACCAGCTTGCTCGCCACCCACGTTTCAAATAAAGTTGAACTTTCAAATCGATATTTCACCAATCACAGAAAAGAATTCAAAACTAGAGGTGAAAAAAGGCTTGATTAATGATTAGTAAGTAGTTAGTTGGCTAGTTCAATGATAAATTTTCCC
Source organism: Pocillopora damicornis (assembly GCF_964200805.1). Lineage (NCBI taxonomy): Eukaryota > Metazoa > Cnidaria > Anthozoa > Scleractinia > Pocilloporidae > Pocillopora > Pocillopora damicornis. The sequence goes on from NC_142671.1 coordinate 26,431,592, forward strand.
ACAGAATTGAGCAGCACACAAGAATATTCAGTAAACGACAAACGAAAACTAAGACAGACAAACCTTCAAAATACCAAAGTCTTTATGATCTGTCCAAGTTATTCCATCTACACTATGAGATACAGTGAAGTTTTTCACCCAAGCGCTCTCCAAAGTAGGATGTCTACTAACTCCTTCTTTTCCTTGAATCTGCAAGCTGCGTACTTCACTCACGTGACCCAGATCAATCTGCAGATACTGCATGTTATCGTTACTTTTAGCGCACCATGCTCCACCACCTTCTCTGGAACCCAGTCTTCCCATCCAAGGTGCATAGTTTGTTCCAAGCGAGCTGGATGCTGTCATAGCATCTTTTGGTATAATCCACTCCGTCAGTCCTAAAGGCCTCGTGCATTCTAGACACCAAATTCAATTTTGGCCTATTTTAAGTCACTTTAGTATCTTCTGAGTATAACTACTCAACACTGCCAACTATTTCTGTCGCAAATTTTTCACATCCGCGTGAAGATGATCACACAGGAATTATTTCCCCAAAAAAGGCAACCTGGCCCACACGATCATTACTATCTGTAACACTTTGATATCGAGAAAAAGTTTCGCAAATAGGCATTCCGACCTTTCTCCTTCCAATTTTTTTACAACACTGTCAGTTCATCGTCATACTAAGACGATGATCTAGAAGATTTTTAGCTGAAATGACGGTTATCCATTTTCAAACGTTTAAGCAACGAAACGAGGAGTATAATAAACTAATTTTGTCTTCTAGAGTTTTTTTGTAATGCGAGTTTTTATAACAAGTGGACGAAACCCCCCTCCCAACCCTCCTAAATCCAGTTATTTGGATTAAAATCTCCACGGAAATCACTGAGATAAGCGCCTTACGCCGCGACGATAGAGTAATTTAGCAAGAGGACGGGAACGTCATTTCAGAACGGGAAAGCGCGAGGATAGTCTGGACACGACTCTATTTCGACTTCCAATGTTAGCGTTACCGTTCTCCCCAACAAGTTCAGGAGGTCATTATGCTGGTTTTCCCGTCGCGATCAAAACGCCTGGGATTTGCGTAAATTTTGCGCTTATAAACGAGATAATGCTGTTTGAAATTATTTCAGAACTCATTTCCTGGTCCCTTCCTTTGGTTTATTCGGTGTATTTTGGGAAAATTTACAGCTTCGTTTATGCTGAATTCCCGAAAGGAAACACAATCGTTGGCAAGCGCCGGATCCAAGATTTTAGGGCTCAGTACACTTGTAATTGAACAAGGCTTTAAACAGCGAAAGGACTGTTCTTTGATACATTTCTTTAATGCTGTATGAAAACTCTCAGAATGGGACGCTGTTAATCTTATCATGAATCAATTCATCAAGAAATTAAACTTGCTTCATGTTGAAGTTTATCAAAATGAAACATCACGACGCTTACTTACTGTATTAGCCAGTGTTATTTGTCGTTATTGTCGTTTTTACCGTGATTGAAAACTTTTCTGCGAATTAAAGTCAGAGATAAAAAAAAATTGAGAATAGCTCAGGTATTCACTTTTTTATGTTTGAAATTTTTGACCAGTGCCGATGAAAACTAAGACAAGAAAGTCATGCTCTCGCTTCGAAATAGAATGACAATCAACTTGATTTCAGCACGGCTTTCTAAATCTATTAATTTAGTTCAGTCTTGAACGACTTCATTCGTTTAAAAAAAATTAATTTAAAAAAAACCAAAATAAAATAAAATAGGAACGAAGTCTTATTCCTAAGTCTAACCGTTTCGTTGGTAACTAGTTTGAGTTAATTTCATTCTTTCACGGATAAATAGGAACTCATCGTAAACAATTCCATCGTTGGGTCGCTTGGTTTCTGCATGGCTTCGCCATAACTCCTCTAAATTCTGTTCAAAATGCATTTCAACTCTAAGAAGATAGTGCTCAAAAGAGATGTACTGTCATAATTGAGAAGAGTATTCAGTAAACAAGGGGAAAAAACGAGGACGATTTCCAAATTATCCTTTACAAAATTATGACGAAAAACGAGTAGTGCTGAAATCTAGTAGCACGAAACGAAATGACAGCGACACAAATCATAGAAAAAAAAATTATTTAGTGGGCTTCAAAATTTGATAGATGAATCAGCAGACTCGAAACTAAACTGGAATGGAATAGTTTCAAAGTTCAATCGCCCATGTGGATTCATATTGACAACTTACTTGCCGTAGGTTATAACTATCCTCTGTTGCGCTTGTTACATAACTCTCAAAGAAGATAATTTCGTTGTCCTTAGAGTGGTTTATGAAACCGAAAATTCCAAGGTTATGGTGATGTTTAAAAAGCCGAGGTGAGGATTCTCGTTGCAACGACTGCTAAATCACTTTTCAACACAACACGACGGCGTTCTCGACCCAGTTTCTTATCGACATTTTTGCTGCACGCGCCGTTCTGAAATGACTTTCCCGTCCTCTTGCTAAACCACTCTAATGGGATAATCGCAACTTCAAAATTAAATTTTGCTTGAAAAATAACTTACCATCAAAACCATACAATTCCACGTTCATGCACGGCAAATCAGTCCATTGCTTAGGGAGGAACCTGAAAAATTGCGCTTGCATTTCCAAATCTATCGGGAACTTTAATGCCTGTGAGTAATCGGTAGCTGCTGTAAACGTCTAGAGGCAAAGGCGGAAAAAGAGAAACAATCGATCTCTTTTGCTCTGAATAAAGACAGTAAGTAACAAACAAAATTATTCACCTTTTCTCCAGAGACTGTCGTATAAATGCGCCAGAAGCCACCATCAACGCTTGAAGAAAACTTAAATTCAGACACCATGCCTGCACCACTCTTTCCTGCAACTGCTATATGAGTTAGAGTGACAACTCGTCCCATGTCTATCTGAAGGTACGGCGATGAATCAGAAGGAGCGGCACACCAGCCCATCTTATCGAATACTGTATTTAATTTTGCCAACCATGGCTCATGCCCAGGTCCCGAGTTACTGGATGAGGTCATTTTGCTCTTGCTTATTAATCCTGATCCTATTCCAAGAGGATCTGACCAGGCTAAGATCGTAGAATAGAGATGTTAAGATTATCACTCTACAAAAAGGTTTTTCCTCCCATCCCAACCCCCTATCTTTCTCGCACGCACTCTCCCTCTATCTCTCACTGTTTCTTGTTTTCTTTTTTTCGACAACTGAGGTTTCTCCCCTCAGTTGGCGAGGTTGACTTCTCGGTACTTTTTACCAGGTGAGACATTGTTTCGATTGTTTCGACGTTCATGATCAATTCTCAGGACAGAATTGTATTAGTAGCGCTTTCCTGCACTAAATTATATAAATATTATGGATTATGATTTAGTATACAAGTTCATTTTTTAATGATGAAAGAAAACAAAAAATAAAATATAATAAAACAAAAATAATTCTTCTGGATGAATTTACCTTCGCAGCCGTAAATTTCCACTCTCAAACAAACATTTTCGACCCACTCTACTACCACAAAACGGACATAGCGGGCGACAACTTGGTAATGTAGGATTTTTAGAGCTACTCCGTCGGCGTTTGTGTTGCCATGTATTTCCTTGATGAAAAAAAACAATTGATTGAAAGGTGATCTGAATATACAGTATATTAGTATGGTAGTATGATTGTTGCGGAGATTAAGAGATGCATATATTCTGATTTGTCGAAGATTGAGGTATTTCCCGCTATAATCACCTCGCTCAACTTGATTGGAGTAAGGGCGCTAAATTTCCAAATGGCTGTCTTGCGTTTTGCCAATGTTACCGAAGAAGAGATAAACGCGTTAGAGGGCAATTTAATTCCGAAGAGCACAAAAGATTCTATTAAGTTTGGCGTAACACTTTTCAAAAGAAAGACATGAAGTTTTTGCCGATTGAATTTAATAAACCTGTTAAATTTTTGTGGAAACTAGCTGCTTATCTCGATACAAGTAATCGAAACAATTTTAAGTTCTAACACGGACAATTGGCCCTATCAGAAGCAACTTTGATGAGCATTATTTAAAACTGAAGCATCAGTGAAATACCTTGACTTCTCCATTTTCTTTGTAATAAAACCATTCACCCTCCAGTCTGCTAAACGCCAATCGATAGATTCTAACAAAATGCGTTCCACGATATCTGCCTTGTGTAGCGACTGCAGCGACAGTCTTAAAATGCCCTAAGTCGATTTGTAAGATGAATTTGTCTCGCCCTGAAACGAAGAGACAGTTTTCTTTAAAACTTTTTTTTTTTTAATCTTGAGCCTTATCGCCCACGCACTTAACGACTTTTTTGCGTGGATTGTGGTACCTTTTTTCCATTCATCGATTTGTAACAAACACCCGAAGATAAATTCCATATCTGCGCACGTCCACGTACTATTCTCGATATGATTAATGATAAATAAGTAAGATGAATGAGTGAGAAGTCCAACTAAAACCTTCAGGGTTTGTAAACTTAAGTTCCCCAACGAAAAAAAGGGAGTATACACATGTGTAAAACGAAAAAAAAAAATGAATAAATCCATGTGTAAACTAGATTCGATGTTTCCGTGCGTCTGCTCAGCAATAAAAAGAAAATGACACACAAGGAACAGTCTTTGATACGTCACTGATTCGTAACTTATGAATTAAAACACACCTCCAACGAACTGGTTTGTTCCTGCATAGTTTAGTCTTGCATTGAAGATGTTTGAAGCTACAGATGAGTCAACGTTTTTACTCGGTATTGAGAAGTCTTCCATTCCTAAAGGTTGGAAGCAAGCTACAGTGGAAGACAATAAACGATCAACAAAAATATTGCAAAATCTTTGAGGCTTTCGTGAAGGAATAAATACATTGTTTCTCATTTCAAAGGCTATGGTAATTTTGACTTTAGAGTGCGCTTGAAAAGTTCCATAACATCACAAATTTTCAAACATATCTCATGATCCAAGTGTTGCCGCACTGTGAGAATGTCACCAGTTAAAAGTACGGTTCTCGCTGAGCTTAGTCCGCACCAAGTAGATCGAGGGCCGATATGTATCATCTCACCCAGCGCGGTTCCGGTAGGCTTAGTTAATATGAGCCTTGTTTATGAATAAAAACTGGCTGTACTTAGCTCATTAATTCCTTCGCGTCTCGCGTGCTTTAGCAAAGACAACGAAGTAAATCTTCAAAAACCTGTAAAACAAACCCGATTCGAAGTTTCCTGAGCTATTTTGCCACGAATGAGAACAACAGGATACTATTCCGCTGATAACCTATGAAGTATTTCCCAGAAATCAACTAATTGAAGACAAATCAGAGATTTTGTTCGCAAGCGCTGTTTCGTGGTGACAAAATAAAAGCGCACAGTTTATTAGTATTACGCAGAAGTTTCTCTTTCTCTATCGACGCGTGAGGAATAGGAAATGAAGAAATCTGACTAGTTTATATGAATAAATATATAAAGAAATACCTTTGCATCCATATATTTCTACTCTCATGCAAATTCTTTGGAACCAATTCGTGGGACGAAATCTCACATAGCGAGCAATGACGGGGTTCTTTAAGTGATGAGTGACCACATGGGTGGTATTGATATTTCCAGAGAACTCCTATGCATAAAAATTTGGTTATGTAGCAATTTAGATCACTGAACTGAGACATTTGTTTTGTTTATGTCATATATTTTACCAGGGTTACAACTTAAAGGGTGAGCAGTTACCCGCAGACATTTAAGTTAGAACTCAAGGGAAAGACAACTCAGGGCTGTAAAAAACGGTGAGTGACTTAAGTTTGTGGATTTTTAAACCTGTTTTAAACTCGAGCTCATAAACATGATTCCTACGTCTTTGCTGGGTATTTGGGACCATAACTAAACCACGACGGCGACGGTAACGAGGATTTTGCAAAACAAAAGATCTAATGAGCAGAAGAATAGCTCTACACGTGCATTTTAAAATTCTGCACATTTGTTGGCAGTCCTCTGCAAAGCAACAACGTGAAATCACCAAAAGTTGCGTCTAAAAATGGAAACCCCAACGGCAAAATCATTCTAGTTTCAATTTTGGAAGTCACCGTTGCTCACGTACGTTATGCTGAATTTGAGGTGTGGGGCCGTAAGAGTTGGTAAACACATCCAGTCGCACGCGAAATTATAACTAAAATATTAGTTACACGACGTTTCCCACAGCGTCGCCGCCCCTTATTGCTCCCGGGAGACAACATCACGGGCAACATAAATATAGAGAATTCTAATAAGACTTGTAATAAGACTTCGATGACTAAGAAAACAAATAAACTAACAGCACAACAACATATTCAGTCCTTCTTAATATAGCCTCTCAAGCGATATAACTATTACAATAAAAGGATCCTCACCCTGATGGTGTTGTTCTCAGTGTAGTTCCACCAGTCTAGTGTATCACGTCTGAACTGCATCATGTAGCTTGTGACCCAAGCGTCCGGGATAATGCATCCGGGTACTGAGGACTTTCCTTGCGATGCTACTCGTCTCACGTGGTAAGGGTGTTTCAAATCAATCTCCAAATATTGATTCTCATCATTTCTCTAAAAGAGAAAAGGGGACGATGGAGTTGGCAATACTCGACAAATTTGTCGTTCATGGCTTAGCTCGTGAACGCCTTTTTTATGGCCTATAAATAAAGTGTTCAACTGAGATAGTGGAACCAGCTGGCTGGTTCGAAATTTCAAGGGGGACTAGCATTTGCTTCTGTCCCATGTTCGGTAAAAATTGATATTTTACATCTTTCGTTTCATTACTCGTTCTTTTCAGCTGCGGTTCACTAGAAAATATCTCTGTATCATGATAACCACGCGTGAAGTAATGGCGGCAAGAATCGACGTATTCTCTAAAATCGAAAGTGTGCATGTCTCTGTAATTACCAGAGCGATTATTCCGAGAGTTTACGATTTTCTCGTGACTGTTATACCCAATTTTGATTTATGAGGAAAGCTTAAAATGTTAACAAACCCCTGCACACCATCCTCCTTCTCCCAGCCGACTGTGTAACCTGGCAAGCCAGGGTTCGTAATTCACCCTCAGAGCGCTAGACGCTGTAATATCTTTGTCAGAAATTTGACCACTCTGCATTCCTAGAGGATCAATGCAGTCTGGAAAAAAAAAACCCCAACGGGCAAGATATCTGTCAGACAATACCATGGTCAATTCAATGCATTAAGGCTACGATATTGTGTTCATTTCCACTCTAGTTGTAGTAGTATAAATTTATTCCGATTTTTGCTTTATATCTGCTTACATGGATAGAGTTAAAGAACAATTACCTCAACAAAATGACCTCAAAAAGTGACAAAAAAGTCACATTTGTGTTAAACGTACACCAGTTTCAACTTGTAGTCAATTTCTCCATTTCCCAGGGCAAAGGGTACTACGAACTTCGACTGATTTGACAACTAGGCACCATGCACCAATATGGAAAGAACGAAGTATATTTGAAAAGTTGTGAATGGTCGTAAATCAACTAGTTATATGGCATATTTTTGCGCACTTTCCCCTGATAAATGAGTATTTAAGGCTTTGGTATATAAAAAAAATAAAAAATGAAAGAGTGTTCTCGATGGATCATGCTGTCTCACCTTCTTTGGCGAACACCTCCAGCCTTAAACAAGGGTGATTGTACCAGGTTTTTGGGTGAATTCGCAGATATCTTGCACGGAGATTATATTTAATATCCACTTTGACTAAACTATGTCGATGTGTGTTCCCATCAAATACCTACAGAGGATCAGATAAAGTTATTTGCGAGCAATTCTTCCTTAGTGTGGAAAACCAACAATACTGGTAAAGTGAAATGAGTTGCATGAAAGAGCTGAGTGTATCCAAAAAGTTTTTAGAGTTGATCTTATTGCTATAAAAACAACAGCTTGGTTCGTGTTACCTGCGATATGAAATTTATTTAGGAAAGTTTAGGCGAGTACATCTGTATTCGTCGCGACATTGAATGTTCTTTGCGTATGCGCATTTGATCAAATTAACATGTTAGAATAACGCATTATAAGCTTTAAGCTACCATTATTAATATTACGCTCATTAAGCTCACCTTCAAGTTTCCTGCATCTGTGTATTGCTTCCAAAACAGCCCATCAAGACTTGAACTAATGGTAAAACTTTTCACCCATTTATCCTCTGATGAATGGGATTGAACCGCGATGGCCTGAATAACTTTTGTTACTTTCAAATCTAGTTGAAGGAACTGGTTGTTGTTTGTATCATTGTTTTTTGCACACCATGCTGATCTGGGGGCATTATGGGAGTCGTCATCTATCGACAAACGTCCGTGCCAGGACTTTAAAACAGATCCGTCGTATGTATAGAAATTAGGATAGCGGTTTGCCATACTTGTCAGGTTTGAGAAATCAACAGATCTCGAGTAAACTGAAAAAATGGAAATTTAGCAATGTTGGAAAGACATGAATATTTTGCATTCACGATTCGCCAGGACGGTCGAGGCAAGAAGTTTGCCTTTTTTGAAGATAATACGAAAGAAAATTAAGCAAATAAGCCTCTGAAGCCAGACTTAAATTGTTGATAAACTGAACAAAAAGGAAGCTAACCATGGCATCCGTATAATTCAACGCGGAGATAGGGTCTCCCAGCCCATTCTTTGGGCCAAAAGCGCACGAATCTTGCCGTGACAGCCCGCTCAAGGTAATGCTTTGCTACAGTGTTGACGAGAGATGTGCTAATAAACATCTGAAATAAAGTGAAATGAATCAAAAGCTTTGACCTCATCGAAAAAAATTAAAACACCAACAACAAAAAACGTCAGTAAGGTAAAATCAACTAGAATTGTGAAAATTTAGAGATATCCTATGTTCTCTAGATATCGGTTGTGAAATGTTATCACAAAGCACTGAGATCTTAACTTAACCATACCTTTTCATCATTATTAGGAAAGACAATAAAAATGACTGGCTTTTGTAACCTACCACAAACGTTTTTCATGCCTCACGACTTACATATCGATGGAATGGAGAACTAAAATTCATAAATGAATAAAAACGTTTTTACCTTGATGTCGCCATTCTCTCTGTAGTAAAACCAGTGTAAACCATCTCTGGAAAAAGACAATTGGAACTTGACCACGGCTGATCTCATAATCAAATGGCCTTGAGTTGCAATTGCAGTAAAGAGGTATTCATCTATGCCGTTTCCAATTTGGAGAAAAGAGTTCTTATCATTATAGCCTCGAAGCCATGTGTATGAATTAAAAATTCTGGCTCTTGCAGCGTAAAGTCCATACTGAACTGATGAAACGAGAATCGATTCATACGGCAGGTGAAAATCCTCCATTCCAAGAGCAGAAGAGCAAGCTGAGTTGTCAAATCAAGACCGACAGAAAAAAAAATATAAAACTTTTTCCAGCAACTATCTGATACTCTCATGAGATTTGAAAAAAAAAATTCAGCGGAAATTATATGAAAATTGCTCGGCCATCAGGCATAAAGCCAGAGCGTAATTTTAAACGCTGCTAATTCTTTTATAATTTTTCCTTTGTATTTTCACTATTTTTTCAACGAAAAACTCCATTGAAATTAGGTGTAACTAAACAAATTATATCGCCAGTGAAGTTGTTGTCAGTTTTTATTTTAAACCAAGGCACAGTAATTTGCATAGAACCTGTCAAGAAACAAAAAGTTTCGATTCCTTGTAGAAAAAATTGAATGGCATTTTAGTAGTTATCACTACTGTTTGTCCCTTGATACATTTAAAGGCATCTGGCTTCCCACGGAGTCTCTCGGGTGGAGTAATAATCCTCTCCAGCATTCTTATTAAATTTCTTCAAGAACATCTTACTAACCTCTGCATCCAAAAACTTCGACCCGCATGCATGTCCATCCAAACCATGTGACTGGAAGAAACCTTAGATGTCGAGAAGTTATTCTTTTTAAAAGCGTATGTCGGATAACTTGATTCCTTTGTGAATTCCCATCAAAGACCTAAAAAGTTGAGTCAAAATTTATTTCGCAAATGTTGTTTTAGAAAATACAACACATTTCTCTTACACTCGTTTTTCCAGGAGGGAAATCACTACAGCGAAGCATCTGTCAGCACAAAGAGCCAGGCCTCTCTTTTTACGCAAACATCAGACAGGAATGGCAATTTTTGATGCGGGAAAATAGGATTGAAGAATCAAAGACTCAAAGTTTTGTGACAAACTACAGCTGATAATTTGACCAATATGGTTTTCGTATGCAATTTTGAATCTAGACTTAATTTTTTAGCAAAGCTCACCTTCGGAGAGACTCCATCCTCAGTGTAGTTAACCCAAAGCATATGATCGTCGGTGAAAGATAAGCTGAAGTTTGTTACCCAAGCTCTGAAACGAATCGCCCATTCTGATATTTCGTACTTTCCTTGAGTAGCTACGCCTGTTATGATATGTATTTGAGCTAGATCGATTTGTAAGTACTGGGTCCCATCATTTTTCAGTGCACACCAGGCTCCCTCGCCTTCTCTACTATAAAGCCTTGCCAGCCAAGGCTCATGGTCCACGTCGTACCATGATGAGGCTGAAAAGGCTTCATTTGGTACTACTCCACGCTCAATACCAACTGGATAGGCGCATTCTGGAAATACGTGCGGTAAATAAGTCATTGGGCGGAATGTGAACACATGGTCACGAAGTATACTAATATTAGAAGTTTTCTGTGAGTCTTCTGGGCCTAGTTTTGTTATGTGATGCAAGACCACGTATAGTTTTGCTTTAGAGTGATTCGTCTCGGACAATAATCACCATCGCTAATCATGTCTAGGTTTGCTTACTGACCTTGCTTAGATCATCAACAGGAGGTCTTTTTTATTTAATCTGCTATGGTTAGTAGTCCCGTAAGCCCACACACGCCGACTGATAGGATGTTTAAGAGCACGTACTCAGGGCTGAGTGGGTCATTAAGAAAAGACTGGCTGTCGCCTCCGATAAAAGTTCTTGCTCAGACTCTTGATATCTCGCGTTTGCGCGTGGTGTTCGAGCTAGTTTACACCAACAGTCCGACAACATCATAAATGATTCATAACAGATAAAACGGCAAATTTGAAGGGCCCCACTGAAAACCGCATCTACCAGTTCGGTTCCCTCGTTAAATATCATTATTTTTATAATTGTTTACTATTCATAATTTGGGGTACCGCTTTGCCAGCTATTGATTATGGCATAATGCACTGTAAGCAATATGCGTAATCTGCTCACAATGGAATTGCATTGTGATCAAGGGCCCTTATATCCTGCACTCCCGACTCGTATTTCACATCAAATTGTATGAAAATTCAAACACAAGCACTGTCCAACCCGGGCGACATGTAAAACACTCGAGAAAAGCCATATCTAAAATTTTAACAGAAATTTGCATAGTATACTGAAACTACCACGAGTTTACGAATTACCAACCTTCACATCCGTAAACCTCTACTCTCATGCAGATTGCATTGTTCCACTCCACAGGAAGGAACCTCACGAATCTGCCTGTTACATGTTTGTAGAAGGGGACTTCCTTCACCGTGCTGTGATCTGTATTACCACTCAGGGTCTTTAAAAGATGTAGACATTAGGCGATGCATAATACACTAGTCAATCACTAGGTTACTCCTTCATCACCATTCGCAATTAATAGTACAAAAACCTCCTTTTCAAGAAAGGAATGGAATCATGGATCTTAACTGATGCAATTGAAAACAGTTCTTTTGGTTAAATAATATCTAATTTCCTAGTGATGAGAATGTTACAGAAGGAGATACTGAGGAAGACTAGACGTGACATTTTTCCCATAGCTAATAAAGAAGGTGGAAACCACTAAGCTTTGGACTCCGTGCAATCCCACGTGGACCTACTCTCAGGAGATACTTATCTTTGCCAACAAGATGTTTTGCCGGGGTATGTAAGTCCCTACTCTACGCCTGTGCCAGATCATTGAACTTGATATGAGTTACAATTCTAACCTTTGACTTGCTTTCGTCAAGAGCATTCCTCCAAAATATTCCATCCATACTGTAAGCCACTTTATAACGAGTCACCCACTGTAGATTGTCAGGATGACCCTGCGTGGCGACTCGCGCTACCGTAAGAATTCTTCCTAAATCTACTTGAAGATACTGTTTATCGTCATTATTTCCCGCGCGCCAGGCCTTCCCGTTGTTTAAGCGACCATTCCATGCATCGCTCTCAACTGGTGCACGACTTGATGCAGTAAACTGTACATTGGATATGTCGCCGCTCTCCACGCCAAGAGGGTTTTGGCAAACATCTGCACATTTTACGAATGCATTATGAAAATTTTACAAGTAAACTTATGATCGTGGTAGGATGAACATAGTACATTACTCTCATTTTACAATTGGCTTTAATTATCAGATTAAAGTTTTACACACAGATGACTTTTTCCATCAATATATCTAGAATGTAACGAGTACGAACTGTATGCAGTGGTGAGAATAACGGCCTCATCTTTTTTATGGCATCCTGGAAACAACGCTTTCATCACAACAGTCTCAAAAACATATAAGAGAATTGGAAACCGACCAAACTAAACTAAATTTGTTTTTCTAATACGAATTTACTCACCCTTACTGCCGTACAACTCGACTCTTAATGCAGGACGAATATAATATGTTTCTGGCCAAAAACGAATACGTAAGGCTGTTATATTGTGTCGGAGGTAATTCTTTACTACTGTGCGGTGATCGTTGTTACCACGAAATACCTGAAACAAGAAAGGAGACGTAAACTTTGATTCTGAATTTTCAACTAACATTTCCCGCGTTTAAAGGTTAAAAATTGGCAGCGATTGACTTATAGTTGAACAGTTTCTGTGTTTGTTTACAAAGTTTAAACCTTGTTTGAGACCTTATGCACGAAGTCTTGGCAATCTGGGCAGCATATACTCAAAAATCTTTCATAACTTGGCAATTCTTCTTTACTCAAAAATTGTAATTTTTATGATTAAATGGAAAAAAGACTTCGTGCCGTTCAATTGGGTACGAATTGGACTCCACTCAGTCCTATTACCGTTACTTATTGATTTAATAAAAAAACGATTTGTTGGATCGGGATCTGATTGTAATCACCTTTTTGAGGCGTTTCAAGTTTAAAGATGAGAGTGATCAATGATCGGTGACAAATGCTTTTGTTTTTTGTTTTGAATTTTGGATAGACTGGCTGACCTTGACTTCGCCGTCGTCAATGTATTCCATCCACTCGTCTCCCCATAAGCTGTAACTCAATTTGTAGCTTAGTACCCAGGATTCGTGATATTCATTCTTTACACCCTGTGTGGCTACAGCAGTAATAATGCTCAGATGTCTTCCAACGGAGATTTCCAAGAACGTTCCCACTCTTGGATAAGCTGACCATGCGTTCTCTAAGTTATGAAGTCTTCCTTTTCGTGCTTCGAAAGAGTACTTATGATGAGACGCTGTCAGATATTTATCCTGAATGATGCTACCATTTTCCACCCCTAACGCTTCTGAATAAGCTGTAGAAACATAATTTGAAACGACATTCTGGTGATTGTCCCCAGTCCCCGAAGGTGTTGCGTAAACAAGATCCGGTGTCACCATGTCTAAACATAAATGGCTTATGACTTCTGTTGTCGCCAAAAACTATATTGACGATACTTATAATAAATTCTTATTTTTTCCGTCGCATTTTCATTAAGTTCTTTTGTTTTCATTTGCAGTACTTTTTATCGATATTCTGTTACTTTTTTTGCGTAATTTTCCTTTGTTTGTATCATTCGCTTTACCATAAATCGTATTCATTCGGCTTTATCGTTTAACTGTGCTGAATCAATTTTCTTAATTGTTTTAAAACGTTTTGTTCATATTGTCTTAAGCCAGCCGTTTTATAATCTTTGTAAGTGTCTTTTGATGTCCTTTATTTTGTTTTCCTGTTTTCCAGTTTCTTGACACAAAATTCTGGTAACTTATTATTTTTTATTTTATTTCAGCATTGTTCCTTTTGCTTCAGTTGTGCACTTGGCTTCGATTCCTCAGTTCATTTCGTTTTAATTCGAAATACGTTAAAGAACGTATTTTGTTTAGACATGTACAGGTGTCTTTGACCATCATCACAGCAGTATTTTCGTTGGCCTGGAACAATGAATTTTTTATGGTGATTTGCAAAGCTTATAGTTTAAAAGGATAATCCTATGATCACCAAATGGGACTGATCCAATGCACAGATTTTCAGACTTGTGTTTTCATGATCAATCTACGTCATTGTCTTTTATCATTCATTAATTTTACACTTTACTCATTGCTACTTATCGACAGCCGTTACCCTATCAAATGCTTTCGTAGGATTTAAAATGATGATTACGTCTTTTGTGAAACGAGAGATAATCCTCTGATTATCATTAAACTAAACTTTTTTATCGTTTGATACTTTGAAGAAGAAGTGATATAGATGTGGTAAGCTCACCATCGCATCCAAATGCTTCTACCCTCATGCACATATCACCCTCCCATGTCACTGGGTGGAAGCGTAAGGCCACAGCTGTGATGGGCGGATCTATTTGGTGCTTTACTTCAGTTCCGCGATTTTTATTTGCATCGAATATCTTCGAAAGAAAAGAGGTAATATGAGAGCAGGTGATTGAGTAAATAGCAAGTAATAAATAGAAATATAAACCAACGTAGGAATGATTGAATGAATGAATGAATGAATGGGAACATTTATATAATCCTTGTTACGACAACGGTTGATTATTTTTTAGCTATTGAACGTGAGAGTTGGAATCGTTTCCTATCCGTCGTGTAAGCGTCATAAACTTTTCCGGGTGTGGTTGCTTTGTTATTTGAATAAATCGATGGATTACGTAACGAAAGAGTAAAAAAATGAATGAACGATTGAGAACATTCCTATCATTTTAATTATGATTTATTTTGATTGTTTTTTTTCTTCACAGGTTAGAAGTGAGCGTTTAAATCATTTTCTGTCCTACGTGTGCCCTGGTTGCGGCTGGTCACGTGCCTATGCAAAATAAACGACCAATCGACAAATCCCGAGTGCATTTTCAAAATAGCGGTTACGTTCCTGAGTAGACTTCAAGTTGCTCGGCTTTCGGTTGGTTATACAAACATTGAGTTGAAAGTTAAACAAGTAATACGTTTAGTGGTTTTATATCTAGATAAAAGTTTAGTGGCAGTACTGCCAACTGGAAAACGAAAATCACGAATAAACGCCTTCCCTGTCAAGTTAGTATTGACAAAAAATCCATGCATGAATCCTACCCTCGATTTATTTTTTTTGAAATCTCCCAAACTCTGAGAGATTCTGCGTAAGCACAAGATGAACTGCGACCAGGTTACTATCTCAAGGGAGGAAGAGGCAGGCCCTTGGAATGTGCCGTTTCCCGCACGGGAAAGAAGTGAATTCACACTGTAACGCGGTTATAACCGTTCTCACCTCCGGTATGTCGCCTTTTCCAAAGACTTTCCATTTCCCGCCATCTGTGCTGTAGGAGAGTTTATAACTAGTCACCCATTCGTCATAGTTGTGACTTCCTTGGCTGGCCACCGCAGTTATTAATCTCAGTTTGGGACCCAAATCAATCTAAATGCAAATGAGAAATTTAAAACTAAATTGCCAAGCTGATGCTTTTGCCTCCATGTCTGTGATGGTTTCAAAATTCATCCTATTGCAATTTTATTCACGTAGTCATTATACGTCAAGTTTTATTAGTATTGAAATCCTGTATCACGTACTAAGAAACATTTATTTAATGTTGCAATAACCTGAAGATACTGAATATCATCAACGACAGTTGCACACCAGCTGCGTCGTGATTGGTTGTTTAACCGGCCATACCAAGGATCACTTCTGCCAGGCTGCCAGGTGGTGGCAGATAACGAGTCATCTTCGATTTGATTGGTTGAGAGGCCTAACGCATCTGAGCAGTCCATAACATTCCCTGTTCCACAAATGAAAGATTACCAAGAGCAAGAAAAAAAATAGAAAAAAAAAGGCAGGTAAAAAAATTTACTAAGATTGCAAATAGTGTATCGGCAGACCACATAAGGAAAACGCTTAAGCCCCGTTCAAACGATTTTGATAGTCGACGATAGTTTCAACTTTCATTCACTATCACTGACTATCATGTTTGGGTTCAAACGGTTCATGACAGCTGATGCTAGTTGACAAAATAAAGCAACGAGAAATTAATTAATTTGTAAACAAATATGACGCGCGCTGGGTTTAGCAATTTTGCTGGCATTTGAAATTTTAGTCTAGAAGTTGCGAGTTGAAGATTCTGAAGCCTACCTTAGTCATTTTACCACTTGCCAATCAGGTTTGAGCCGTTTTTGACAAAAGCGCTTACCGTAAAACTATCACAGGGGTTAGAAAAAACTTTCAAACTAAATGATAGTGCATAATGGTTCGTGTTCAAATGACTGTGATAGTTGAAACTATCATCAACTATCATGACTGTTTGAACGGGGCTTTTTTTCTTTTCTTTACTCTTTTCTATCACCTCTCCTTTACGAGACTACGGGGAAATATCAGCACTCAGCCAAGCTCGAGGCTTGTTTAGAAATTTAGTTGCAGTTAAGAAAAGGCAGTATGGTTTAAGGACTTCTCGTTAGAAGGTTAGACCTTTCCGGGTCATTTAAAAAAAAAACCGGAGTACGTGGAGCCTCTTTTTTAACGCAAATGCATGCTTAAAGGACAAGGTTTGGCCCAATTTTACTGGACGGGATGAGTCACGTCAGCATGATTATCCATATGACTTTGTTCGAGAACTTGTGTGACGCTGTGTTTTGAAACAGCACTTTCCTGATCATGGTCAGTTGATATATGTCAAGCTGATCTGATGAAAGGTGTTCATGTAGTGAAAGGTTTACCTTGAATAATCAAGGGTATCATGCTGATCTGAAACAAAAAGAAAACTTGACAGTTTAATTATCTAGACTATCTATACAGAGAGGATCTTTTTAGCTAGCTAATTTATTATCTAGGTCCATAATACAGCATTGACCAGTGCATTAATCTTTTAACTGAATTTGACAAATGCGTCTGTGGCTAACATTGCTGACGCCTTGTCCGTCGTGAATAGTAAGGATGTTTGAAGATTACCTCAGTTTAAGGGCGTATATTTTGAATCTGTCGACTTACTTATATAGAAGCAGTAAAGAAGTCAATGGCGTATATCTTTTAACCTTTGCTTAATTTGTTTCGGTACCCTTTTAGCTGATAAAGCAAGTGATTCCTGTTGTTAATTTTGCTCAAAGGCAGAGGGGATTTGATTAAAGATCCGAAATTTCAGTCAATACAAAAAGGGCGGATATATGGATAGTATTGACTGATCCTAGAATAAAAATGTTAAATACTGCAATAAAGTTGTTGATAGGGGTAAAGAATAAAACATCATTTCTAATTAAGTCAGCTTCGAAGACTACTCGCTAACAGGTCAAATGAATAATTTTTATCTATTAAAGCATATCGAAGGCTACTGAGTAAATTGAGTAAAACGGTTTAAAAAATGGTCAAATTTAATTGACTAATAAACGTAAATCCCAAACAGTCAATATTTTCATCTTCTAAAAACGAATATATTTGAAGGTTTCTTACGTTAGCATAACATCGTAAATTAAGATACTAGAATGCTTACCCATACAACGAGAAGGTGAGGATATCGCCTTGATATCATCTATACAAAGTGGGAATTCAATGTTGAAATTGGATGTTGTTCAGAGGAGAACGCGCTGTTGTGCCATAAGATTCAGGACTCCACTGGAAACTGAACTATCCTACTGTTAAAAATTACGGGCTGGCTTAATCAGTTTATGTTTATTCTTCAGAATTATTAATAGGAAAAAAACAAATAGAAAGATATCCTACTAATCTTCATAGGATAAGAAACTCGCTCGCTAAAACGCTGGTGATTAAAGCTTGGAGCAAAGAGATCTATGAAACTCAGATTAGATTTGGCAAATCCCTCATCAGGTTTGCGCTGACATTGATTGAAGATGTGCTTTATTAACAAAACGCGAAACCTTTTAAGCTGATTCTATCAATAATGCAGAAGATCACAACAATACAATTTCTCAGATGTTCAGCGATAGGTCGATCGAAAACTGTTTTTGTAAACTGGTAACCAGGACTTCGAACAAGGCAGGTGCTGACCAAAACTGGAAAGAGAATTGCTCAAGTTGACACAAGTAGGCTTAAAACCCGAAATTCCGATTTTCACGGTATTAACCCTTTAACTTCCAGCAGTGATCAACATTTAACTTCTTCCTGTAAAATTGACACCTCGATCTAACAACAAATTCTCACAACTGATTTTCAAGGAAATGTGTAGCAGCTAGAGGGAGAATAAACAATCAGATCTTGGGAGTTGTTGGCTAAAATAAGCAAAAATGACAGACCCGTAACAATAGAATATCAGATCAATGTTTGTTCCTGGGAAATCGAGCTCGACATGGATTTATCGTTCTAGCCCGTAGGAGGGGGGTTTACGACTGGTAAATACACATTTCCCCCCGCACGGGCCGCAAAAGTCCGCTCATGCCCCCCCCCCCCCCCAGAATCTTGTGCCTACTGCGCTCGTCCGCAGGCTTGTTCTGCTGCAGCGTTCTGATAGATAAAATAACGACAATTTAGGCAGGCATCTCTCAAGTGAAACCTTAACTGCAAATAAAACTTTTTACATTAAGTACTTAATGAGGCAATTAATAAAGACAACTAACGACTCGCTATAAAGAATGGTTTTATTTGTGTACCAACTGCATAGGATAAATTTGACATAGTTTGATGCTACTCTGGTTTGAAATTTAATAAATGTAACCGAGAAGCTACTCAGGAGAGCGGACTGTCTACCATCTTCACTTGTTCCGAAGGCTGAGGAGAGAAAATGTTTCTGACGTCCTAAAGGTAAATGGCTATAATAACCATACTGCTAGAAACCAGTTACATCTAATAACATTCCTAACGAGAAGGAAGCAGCGACTGGTTTTGCTGTAATTCCTTACATTCAGGATGTTACGGAACCCGTCAAGAGAATTTTGAGTAACCACAACGTTAAAGTTGCTCAAAATCCTTTTCAGACTTCAGGGCATATTTTTGTCAAACCTAAGGATCCTGTCATGAAAGAACAACGAACCAACGCTATTTATTCTATTCCGTGCAATGACTGTGATGACGAGTATATCGGACACACCAAACGTCAGTTTGGTACACGTTTGAAAGAGCATCAAAATGCGAAAAAGAAAATTCAGCTTTGTCGGAGCACACATAACAACCTAACAACCATAAAATTGGGTGGGATAAGTCTAAAATTATCACCAATAATCGACGTTACAACCAGCGTCTTTGTTTGAAAGCCTGGCCTATCAACTCCGCCCACGCTCCTTTAAATCGTGATGATGGCAGCTTACTACCTGACGCCCATTTACACCTCGTCAGAACAAAGGGCAGCTAATTAGTGAGTATATAAAACGTCCTCTTTTTGCAGCGATTAGATCACCCCTGATGAAGGTACTAGACAGTAGTGTCGAAACGTTGGGTCTATGAATTGTAACTTCTAGGTTACGTTCATTATATCTTTATACCAGATTAGCATCAAACCATATCTGATTGTCCACCCGGTTACCTTGTGAACTTTAATATATGAATTAATTGATTTCAATTGATTAATAGATGCCGGTGGAATTCATCTATTATTGCAATGTATAAAAATATTTTAACACACTCCTTATCTGCTTGGAAACAAATTTAAGATTTGAGATTCCATTACATTCAAATAATGTAGTTTTAAAAGACATAAAAATTAATACCTTCCTATCAAACACGAGCCCAAAAAATCGCAATTTTTGACAAAAATATCCTAAGCTTGACTCTTGAAGTCCGACAGTTATCAAGGTCTTTTCGATTCCGTAATATAAATGAAATGTAAACGTAAAATAAATGTAAAATATAAATGTAAAGTACTATCAACAAGCGCGTAAATATTGCAATTTTCGACAAAATGTAATAATTTCGAGTTTTGAGTTCTCTTGTCATTCCAATCAGAAAGCATGATCATGTTCCTGATTGTCCCCGATTATGCAAATGCATCGGCCTCGTTATCTGAAACACTAAGTTCGATGGAGCAATCGGTTTCGTGGCCAAGGTAGAACGTCATCACTTCTAACAACTTTGCATCAGTCTCATAATCAGCAGAGATACAGATGGCGTGCCACCGCTCTACAAAAGAGAGCTCCGAATCGGCGACATCTTTGTCCAAAGTTTGCAACGATTTTAGCCTTTCCTTCAGCAAATTACGCTGTTCCTTTAAAACAAGGAGGTTTTCTTTGACACTCTCAGTTTTAACAGTTTTGTTTCCCTTCTCTTTAGATTTCCTCCAGACCTCGTCTCCGGCCTTAAACTCAGAGTGATCACCGAAGAAAGACTTTAAATAACATAGAAGAAAACCAGCCATTTCGTACTCTGGGGAGTTCTCATCGATTTCAGCATTAACTTCATTGTAGGTGTCCATAATAACAGCCAGAATCATGTTGATAAGGAAAAATTGCATAGTTATCACAAACATAGCGAAAAACAAAGGACCGAGGACAGCCTCCGAATCGCTCAGCTCCATAAAGTATGCCTTCCCAAGCGTCATAGCCAGTGTAGTTTCACAGGTCGTTATGAAGTTGTTAAAACCTTCGACCCGGCTTCCGAAAACAACGTAAGCAAAGATATTAAAAGCAAAAATCGTGAATAAGACTTCCATTCCCAGCGGTAGCAGCTCTACTCCGGCACGAGAAATTGTATGCGAAAGGACAGCAATGTGCCGGTTAAAGCTCAGCAGTTGGAGAAACTTTAACGTGGCGATGAATACTATGGCACCCATGACGTAAGTGCTAACTTCGTCCCACTTCATTGCATAATGAAAGCTTACGAATACAAATGGGTTCTCCTGAACTTTTGCGATAGTCCAGTTTGCGTTCATCAGTCGGATGAAGAACAGTGCTATAGCAGAGATGGATAGCCCAATCTGCGCAGCATCGACAACATTCCAAGCCTTCTTGAAAAATCCTTTTCTCTCCCTAGAAATCTTCTTGCAAGCCACGTAGAGAGCTATTGCAACAGTCACAACGGCCACAAACTCACTAAATGCAACCGCTGCAGTCCAGGGGCCGATATGCTGATAAAGGCGGAAAGTGTCCACTTTCAAATACGTTGAAGAGCCCCCGGTACCTGTAAACTCCACCAAGTAAGTAACACTGCTAAAAAGATTGGCTGGAGCATTGAACACACTAAGCTCGACAAAGATTGCACGTGTGAACTGATCAACCCATTTGTAGGTCTGCAAGTCACTTATCACTTCTCTAGCCTGCTCCATGAAGTAACCCAGGTCAGCAGTATATCCTCCGCCACTGTAAATCGTTTTACTACCCCAAAAAGGCAGTCCGTCCAGTTTTAGAGCTGTTTGGTATCGCCATGAAGCCGGACATGCCGAATAGCTCAAGTCGCCTTTTTTTATCCATCCAGGTAAATAGAAATCTTTTTCCTCGTCAATAACGGAGTAAGAACCACTGCAACTCATGTTTAGGTCTTGGGAGTATTCACTTTCACAGTTTACTTCAAATGGAAAAAAAAAGAAAGCTTCATCCTCTTGAGCAAATTAATGTAACAGCAACTAGTTTGTGCTAGATATATTCCAAACGAATTCAAATTCAATTAAATCTTGTCAACTTCTCCCAGCACAACGTTCTTTTAAACAAAAAAATAGTTGAAAACAGTATATTAATCTCAGAAAAGCATTTCAAAAGCGTACCTTTCTTGGACCTGAGTTGTCTAAGGCGTGGCATACCAATAATATACAAGTACTTGTCTTCAGTGAACCCATCTAATTTGTCCTCATCACCGTTATACCACTTTTTGTCGAAGACAAAAGGTAGCAAACCAGTTTCCAAGAAAGACCAAAGACTCCGGATATCGTTAGCCTAGGTAAATTAAAAATACATATTCGAAAAAAAGAAAAAAAACCACTGCTTGTAATCACATGGTAAACAAAACTTAGAATTTTTTCTCTTTTTTCATCTGTTTTCTCACAGATGAAATGGTGTGGTGCTACAGCCAACAAGGGAAATAAAGCTTTGGCAGGCCATTTAGGGGCCAGATACATAAGTTATTGATAGAGTGATCTGATCGTTCGAGTGAGTGTAGTACTGAGAAAGTCTGTTATCATAACGTCAGTCTCTATTACCGACAGCAGTCCTTCTAGTCTTACACTCAGACTATACTCTCTTATGTCACCGATGAAAGGGGGTAATTTTCTAAAGAAACTGTGGCGCTGAGTCGTTGGGAGAGTATAACTGAATAATCTAGTATTATCAACTTATTGATAACGTTGATTGGCCACCGTAAAGAGTTTAAAGCTGACGTTTCGAGCTTTAGCTCCTCGTTAGCCCCTCGCTCTGACGAAAGGCGGACGCCCGAAACGTCAGCTTTGAAACTCTTTGCGGTGGCCAATTTACGTTATCAACTCAGTTGATAATATCAATTTCCCCTATCACATGCTACCCCAAGTTTAAACCATTTACCATGATACATTAATGAACAGCAACATCTAACGTACAAGCCAACATCCCGTAAGCAACCACCAAAATAATTGAGTCTCTCTGATTGCCGTCAAGCGGCACTTTCTCGTACGAGAACTTACAGGATAAGGTTAGCCTATAAAAATTGAAATGGCATTTAAGGCGGAAAACGTCATGCTGGACATAAACGAGCAATTTCGTTGTAGGCAGCTTTTTTAAATCCTTTTTTCATCGTTCTTATCCTAACTAATAGTTAAGCGTTGGTACACCGTACCTGTTCACCGAACACGTATCTCAGATATCTGCTCTGAGTGAAAGCATCTGGGTCTCTCGTGGAATAACTTATCACCAGCAACGACGATAGAAATAGCAGATGCAAGATATTTTCCCTCAGTATCCTGAAAGCTTTCAACTCGTTCAATTTGTACTTCCTGGCCTTCTCCACTAGGGTCTCGTCTGGAGGTTTAGACATAAAGAGTGGTCTTTTAATTGCCTCTTCTCTGTCAAATGCGGTTGGTTTGGGGTCTACAATGCTTGTTTTCCTACCCGCAAATGGCCCTTCTGTAAAGTCGCTGGGTAGTTTCTTCAAAATTGATGAGATAACAAGAGCGGCAAGGAAGATTTTTAAGGGCTGCGTTATAAATGCGTCCTGGAAAAATGATACAAGCATGGATGAGAGCCACTTGTTGGATATTTCCTTTCCCCACTGCATACTGTAAAACAAAGTAAATAATGCTGCAGTCATCACTATCAGAAAACACAGAGGATACGCTATGTAGATCAACCAGTGAGGCAAGCGTCCACCTGAAGTTTCCTGAATTGGTTCCATCGGAGCATCTTTGTCTGACCATTCATCGCTGACAAACACTGCGTTTCTTCGGAAGGGACATGGCCTTTTATATTTTGAACTGGCTGTTTTCTTTTGCTTTAGATTTCGAAATATCTGCAAGACTATGATGTTGATTGGGAGCGCAATGAGACTGCTCTGAATTCCAATTATGATCTGCCTGAGACTCAATGAAAATGGTCCAATGGAAACAGTGGAATCGTCTGACTTGTTTCCAATGTTGTAAAACATTGCGTTTGTTATCATTGCACTAAATAGAAGTGACATACAACAGGTCAATCTCTGGACACGAGTGAAGTTACTCTTAGAGGGTTTACCTACAACAGAGATCCAAAGGTGGCCATCAAATATGTCTTTAGATGTCTTGGTACGGAAAAGGATCCCAAAGCTTGTTAGTTCCTTTTTGTCGCTTACTGGTATATCTCTCCTTACTGAACCGTCTCCTCTTTCTAGGGCGAGCCAATGGTCACACGCAAAAATGTACTGTTCCCTTGTTTTATTCTCGCGAATGATAACATAACTGAGATACCAAGAAGAATTTATGCCTGACAAATCATGCCATACCGTAAGGTAGAGCAATTTTCCAAGATTCTCAGGAATTGAAATGAGGAATTCATTCGTCGATCCTCTGGTGAAAAGAGATTTGTTTTCATCCCTTAGTGCGATGGGGTTGCTTTCGCCATTCTCGCCCACCAGGACCATGAAGACATTGGCTGTTGTACCAGAGCCTCGCCATGAGCCAGTTTGGATTATAATCTCATAGCTGTTTAGGGGTACACCTTCGTGGGTTTGAATTGTCGTAGGAATGCCCTATAATGGCAAGACAATTATTAATGATTATATCAATTGAAGTGCGTCACATTCTTATAAATATCCACGATTACATTTTGCGCTGCTCCATTCTAAAAAATTCTCACATGATGATTTATTACTATAACCTTGTTCACTACATTTTAAGACCATACATGAGTCGATGAGGTACTCACTATTTCTAAGCGACCGTCACGTACCACTTAAGAAATTAAGACAACTGGAAATGTTTTTCGCTTCGGTAGGACGTTCTGTTGAAAAGTTGCACTTCTTGGGAGTTACTTTCAATGTCACCTCTAAAAATTAAAGCCTCTGAGAAAACAAAGGATTTTGGGAGAATCCTAATAAAAAGTTTGATTCTAGAATATTTACTGGTTTCATCGTCGATTTAGAAGTACTGAAAGCTTTCAAATTCAACTTTGCTCAATTTTGCATCGTTTCTCTTACTAATAACATAGCCATATCCAAAAGGTTAAGGACCAACTTACAATAAGTTCATCCCGCTTGTCCATTCTTCTCAGCCACAGTACCATCAAAATATAGATGGCGAATGCTGTCACAATTGTTGCCAGCACAGCAACATTGTCGGACAAATTTTTGAAGCCCTCGAAAACTTTATCAAAGTCTATAGGATTTGGAGCTTGGATGAACCCTCCTCCAAAAGAAGTCAGATGAGTACATAGACAATGGACTTGGTCAATTCGGGTCTTGTTTCCAACCTATGAGTAAAAATTATTCATGTATTGTCTGAATATCTTCAATTTTATTCCAGTAATTACCATCGACCAAGTTATAACTTCAGAAGCAAAAACATTTTTTATCCTATTGGGACTCTGCCTCACGTCACTTACACCTGTGTATTGCATTATATCATGTGACATCTCATACCATTACATGTGGGTATCGAAAAGTATAGAAACCATTCTTTCCTAATTGAGATAGACCTTTTGGAGCTCGAGGAAGCTCGAAACGAAAGCTCGAAACGAAAGGCGACCAAATAAGTTTTGGAGTTGACGATGCTTCATTCCCAAACGCGATGCGAATCATGGCTAAAAACAAAACTTAGCTTTCTGACTTCAACCGAGGCTTTGCGAAGTTGGGGACTCTTCATTGGAACGGTAAATATTATTTTGAAGTGTTGCTTTGTCCCAAAAGTGTTGTTCAATGAATAATTTTATTTTGAAATCGTAAAATTTTCATAATTTTCAATACAAAGCTAGGCAGTTTTCTGGTCGTAAATTCTACTACAAAAAAAAGAAAAAAATTTAAGCAGGCTAAATCTACCACGCGGGTCTCGAAAATGTTCGTACACTTTACTGACCATGAATTATGGTAAGCAATTCAAGCATGCTGAGTCTTCTACGCAGTCTCGTGCATGCAAGATGTTCGCTCGTTTTTCGCTCCTGAACAGAATATTTACAATATTATTCTTTGAATAGAGATTTTGTCTCGAAACTTTTCTTGGTTATTTTTGCCTTGTCTCTTATTTGTAGTTTTCAGGTAGAACATGGTCACCTAATAAGCTAGATACTGTTGTGATACAAATTTTTTTCGAGTACAACTTGTGTCTGCATGCTATGTCTTAATAAAATCGGTTCGTGCTTTAGCTATGCGTCTATTGAGTTACGGATGCACTTGGGAAGTTTGGAGAGCATTCAAAAAGCGACTGCGCCTCGAGCAATTCTTTCGTTTCTCTCGTGCTCTCCAAACTTCCTGCGTGCATCCATAACTCGAAATACGCACACTAAACATAGACCAATTCTTTTATTGAAATTTATAATAAGTTTCAATATAACGCACCCACTGATTTGTTAAAAAGGTGTGCTTTATGAGAGTGAACGGTAAGTGGCGATAAGCCATGATAAGGTGACTTTTTCATATATTGCTTCGGGATTTTAACGAATTTGACCCAAATGAAACGTTCACTCAGCCAAACACAAATTAATAATCAGTCGAGTCAGATATATGTTAGGCAGTTTTAACTACACTTAACTTACAAGTCTTGATGGGTTCTTTATAACAAAGAAATGAAAAAGCTTCGACTGTACTCAGCTCTTAGGTCCCTCTAGTAAGTAGTAGGACACCTTGGCAGCAATAAAGCCCTCAAGAAAAGGGAATCGGAAACACTCATCCATGTCTCATGCTTCCCCGTAAATTTCTATCATGCTCTTGCCTCGTAGGCGCTTCACAACAGAACCGAGCACACTAGTGGCCTCTTTTTTCGTTAATCATAACATCACGTATCATGTCAGGCGATAACGTTGTGGTTATTGATAAATACCAAATACCAAGTTCGGCAAGGACACATGTTAATGCGCCTTTGAAATTCTTTCGAAAGAAATGTTCCTCATTTTGAAGGTAACTCAGCCTCGAGCTTCAAAAATTATAACTCTAGCGGATCCCTTGAATCGGCTACAAAATTTTAGATCTGCGGCTGTACCACGAGTTAATCGATCATGACGACGTGTAAAACAATAGTACTTACCTTACATCCCTTTGAAGACCATGTCTCGTTCTTGACGTCCCAGAATTTACATGGTGATGTAAAACTGTTAACTGTATAATTGACGTCTTTATCAGCATCGTAGATGGGTACTTGAAGTTTGTATTCCCCCCGAGGATCAGTCGTTGGTCGAGGTGGAGGATCTTTATAAGTTATACAGGAGCGTTTGATTCGAGCGCCATCGAAACAAGACCTCCGCACGCGAGACCGTGTACCATTTGATGCCCAATAACTTCTGATACCCAGGTAATATTCGCCAGATCTTGGTATAGATGATCCGCTTATGAATACCGTGTAAGGATCATACTCGCAGGTCTCACGGCTGCCATCAAGAACGCTGCATGACGAAAAGTCTGGCAAAACAGTGACTAAGTTATGGTCTCCCACCTCGGGACGCTCCTGATAGCCCCAATAGATCGCAAAAAATACATCGTTTTTGCTAGGTTTAATCCGAAAACTCATTGGGTGTTCCACGTTTGTGATGTCAAATTTATGATAACGAATACTGCCGTTGCCTCCGTTCATGAATGCTGGTGATGGTTCCGGAAGCAACTTTATGTTTTGGGGTATAATCAGGCTGATTTCATTTTTAAGAGAAGATACGTTTAATTCAGTTTTTTTTTCATCTTTGAGCATAACCGTGAGAATGTGGGAAGAAATGGTCGAAGCTGTGCTGTCCCACGTAAATGGGTTGGTAGGAAAAACAAGTACCTATAAATAAAATGTAAAGAGTCAGTAAATGTATCTGGCTATTAGCTTTACAATTGGGAAAATGCCAATTACATATTTTTTTTTTAAAAACAAAAATAAACAATGAAGGGTGGTATTAAAAAAAAGAGTGTAAGGAGAAGAATGAAGGTAAATGGTTTATGATTTCCCTACTCCTACTCACCTTTTTCATTCACGTTTCCTCTATTCCCTGACATATGACCACTTTACTCAATTCAACGTTTTGCCTGCCCTCGGTTCAATGACAAACTTAAACAATCGATGTAAGTGATATGAAAATCATAATGGATACCTGTAAATCCACGTATCCACTGGCCGAAATTCCACCGAATACCTCTGTAAGGTTAGGCAAGTGTACAGACACTTGGCCATTCCCAACGGTGTGTTCGCCAACTATGTCCGATCTCATCTTTTGTAGAACCATTGACATTCGAGGTACAGACATAATCAGAGGTTCTTCTCCAAGAATCGTTAAAGAACTCAACACATCAGTAACATTACCCAAAGTTGCCATGGAATCAAGCGCAATTACCCTTGCCTAGAAACAATTAGAGAAAATTCGAAAGTTCAAAAACTGGCAGACAGCTCACTTAAAGGTTTTCAATGAGTTAGAATAGGAGTATTTGTATTGGATGTAATGTAAGTGAAAGATTGTTCCCATTTGTTGCTTAGTGAACGAAACCATTGTTAAGGGAAGGTGTTAAGGTCATTCCCATTCCCTCTTAGAATCAAGATTATTTCACGATTAAACGAAACGAAGGAGAGAACTTTGAATTCCATAAAATTCTATTGCACTGTAACGGGATTAGCTTCGCTATGCGTTGTGGTGAGTTGTTCTTTGATTCAAAATGTCTGATTTATGAAGAACGTCATCTACTCAACATACCTTTTCTACAGTATCATTAGAATACGGTTGCGAGTCCTGAGAAGGATATTCCCCGTAAAGTCGAGCCGAATCGCTGGACGCCATGATGACATTGACTAGGCCCGCTCCTACTATGATGGCTGTGTCGTTGATGAGACTTGTGGAAGTTGCCTTGTCATGCGACTTTTTATTGATCAAATCCGCCATGTCTTTAAAAGATTTGAGACTAATTTCCTGAAATTTCAGAACAGTATCACGAATGGTATGCACTTTGTTTGAGGACTTCAATGCTTCAATCAAATCATTCATACAAGTAGCGAAGCATAGACAGTAAAAAAAAAACCACGTGAATGTGAGATCCTAAATGGGAAAGCAATGGACAATAACGCAATCATCCCGATTTCCTCCAGTTGTTTCATGTTTCAATACTTGTAAACCCACAAAACAACGTGCCTTTCGTTTGCTGTTTCTTACCTGAATATCAACAGGAACCTCGTCTCTAATTAGGGTCACTTGATTTAAGGCTGATCCCAACTGCTTCACATCAGAGAGAGACGATGCTGTTTTATTTGCAAGAACAGTTGCCATCGTCGCTCTTAACTAAGAAATACAAAACCTTGAGCTGATCAGTCACATATTGTCGTTAAAAGGATGGAATTTTTAATCACTTGTCACGTTCACGAGGTATATCAAGCTGTGATGCAGATTTCAACGTTTCTGAGTCTACGTTGGGAGACGAAATAAATTAACTGATCATCATTATCTAATTTTCCCAGACCATAGACATGCAACGGGATTCAGAGCAATTGGACGAAACCTAAGTATGGTAGTTTAAAATTCAAAATTTCAGGCTCCTCTAGTACGACAGCAAAAGACGAAGAAAATAATTTCATCTAGACTCCTAAAAATGCATTAAAATAGTATTTAACAGAAATGATGAAAGATTAAAGAACAACTCAAGCTTGCTACTACCTAGTCGGTGCTAATGTTTAATAACTCAAAAGGACATTAAAACGGTATAGAGAAACTAAAGGCCTCACTTGTTTGCGTTCCTCTTTCTCTGTGGTTCCATTTTGCAATGCAAAGGCATTTAGAACGGAGGCGATCGCATTCATCTCACGAGTGGCTTCCTGTATCTTTCCCTCTTCCATTAGTGAAGACAACGACTTAATTGCCAAGTTCTGGAACTTTGATAAAGTCTCATTTTGTTTGTTTGTACCGAGAAGTACCTGGAATTAAGCGGATAACAGATGAAACTAGTAGTACTTCCTTGAACTAATAGAAAAAAAACAACATCAATTCATTATGGAAAATGATATTTGTGAAACAAACAAATAGTTAGATGATATACTGTGGAAAATATTTGTACATTTGACCATCTCATTCGGATTCGACATGACACTTTTAGAGCGATGCTGTGTACAGTCTGAAGTGGTAAATTGTTCGCCCGCTCATGCAAATGAAGTGGGGTGAAGTGCCTTCCCCAGCGAGTTCTTTCAATTTCTTATACTTAAGGAGTAAAAGCTATTTGCTACTGTGATCACTTTTCCATAAAATAAGTGGACAAGCGACACTTTATGTCCTAATTTGAAAATGAATTTCTCATCAAATGGACGATAATCCGCGTTGCAATCATTCACGATGGGTCCATCTAGGCTATTTTCGTATTATCAACTTAGTTAATAATACTAAATTACCCTGTTATACATACAGTAGTTATTTAACAGGTTAACTCAATCTAGACCAAGAAGTCGCACAATAACATCTCCTCTTAATATAGAATTAACGTTAACCAAGCGAATATCAGACGGCAAAATCTAACTGATTTTAAATAGCCACCAAATTTGATAAAATAAGAAAATACAAAGTGTTTTGTGGAGCAGTATTAAGACCCGTGGGTCTTTCCCAAATAGCATTATGTTTGTAATGGCAAATATACAGAGGCTGAAACCTTGTTTTTTAGCCAGGTTCAGATAAACACAAATGATATATATGTATGTCCTACAAAGAATGTCCATTTTGTTTTCTCGTTGAGGAATTTTCGTCTCTGTTCACGTTATTATAGTGTCAATTACGGCGCTTGGTACGTTTACAAACTTTTGTTGGTTCTTCTGGTACTACTTGCCGGCTATGTATTCGAACCGCATTATGAAAACAGATAAATCTAAAACTATAAAAAGCAAACATTGGAAGTACAAGATGGTGGTCCAACGAAATTATTTCCTTACTAGTACATCCAATACAAGGAATAATCACGACTTAATGGCAAAGCCTTTTTTTTTTCGGACGATCAATTTCCTGTTTACATACCTGGACGTCGATTTTTGTGGTGTTGTATGTGCCGTGAGTATCGATTACTTTCACTTGCAAGTTCAAGGTAAAGTTCTTTTCCACATCGCCGAGTGGTAACTTCGTAACAAAAACAGGTGAAATATCATCATACAAGAGAAACACGACCCCGTAACGCGTGTAATACATAAACTCGTACGACAATGGAAGATCTTCGTCAGCCCATTCCTTGCACTCGAACAAAAACGAAGTCTTGTCTGAATAGCCTTCAGATTTGTCAACAAAGCAACTTCCACCACGAGGTGGGATATTGACATAGAAGTCCAACTCACTGTATCCGTCCGCTCGACCATGTATCATTCCAATAACAGACACCTTGTAAGACCTCCCAGGCTTAAGAGTGTTCTCAAGGAAATATATATGATTAACATTTGATGCATCGGTATCTTTGAATTTCGTCCAGACAAATGTTTCTCCTTCTTCAATTTTCTCGTAGACATTCCATTGGTATCTTTCTTGTAAAGTGTTAAGTGATTCCAAGGGGTCAATTTGAGCTTCTAGGAGAAATCTCTCCGCAGCGTTAACAGTTGCACCACAGTTCCGTTTGCACCTAGTGAATGCATTTATTTCAAAGTCACATGAAACATGTGGTCGTCTGTTATAGTGACATTTTTAAGGAATTAACTGTTCAGCTAAAAAGGTACACTCTACAGATGGTGAACTCTTAAGAGTGAATTTTACATTAGATACAATCAATCTTTACCACAGTATCTCCACCTCTAGTTTTTTTTTTTTTTAATTCAAATTCAATAACTAGCCCAATTATGAGTAGCCTTAGGAAAAATTATATAGTAAATTATGATCGTATGGAATTTAAAATAGAAACTTAACTAAGCTTTGGTTTATTGACAGGACGTATCACAAAAAAACTTGCTTATAAACTCGAAATATGATAGTGCTTTGAAGGTATCTTCTTACCTGATTTTGATAACTGGTGGATCTCCATCGACAATCTTTACCACCTGAGTAAAGCTTGAGATTCGAAAGTGATTATTCACTGTCTTGGAGACAAAAAGGGCCACTGCATAGGAAGAATGCAACCCAAGTGTGCCTGTGTGAATTTCAATGGACGATCCGCCCTTCATTAAAGTTCCGTTTCTTGATCTATGGCAGAAAGTGGATGCATTGTAATCAGAGACATTAAGAAGGTAAGTTTCGCTTGTCATGGACATTAAATCTTCCTGTATTTCCCAGGAAGCATTTTGACAAAGCCAGTAGTACTGTAAATTGGGTTCAGCGTCATCAGGGTCACGGGAATCCGAACCGTCCATTACGTAGGGCTTACCAAAGGCTTTTTGAATGAGACTCCCTCCTTCGATTATTGCTATCAAAGCATTGCCTTGTATTTCAATGAAGCCTTCTTCAATGCTGTACACATCGTATTGTTCTCTCATACTGACATTACACCTAATCATATATACACCATATGCCAAAGTCTTTTTCTGTATAGTTAGCTCCTCGAGTTTCTTGTTGTCTGGGTTAAGAACGGTATGGGTTCCAGATTCATCCTTTGGCAAAGGTGACACCTCAGAAACAGTCCAAATGATATCTTTTTGATCAGTTGCCTTGCAATCGATTTTCGTAATAAAAACACGAAAACGAACCACCTGTAATGGAGTGAACACTGTTCGAGAATTTATATCTTTTTTAAACTCTGGTACTGTTATGGTGGGAAAATTGCAAGGTATTTTTACCACAAGGGCTTTGTCCTGTAGGAAGGAACGAGAAACACGATTCCACGCTGTCACGCTTACATCATAACTTCCCAACGAAGAGTAGTTGTAGTTGATAGAAAAATAATTTCCAGCGAAGCCTAAGAATCGTACCGATACGTTTTCATGGCTGCAGTCTTCGTGACCAAACCCAAAAAATGTTCCATCACCAAGATTAACAACAAAGCAGGAATTCGTTCCTCTTTCTTCTGTTGATATGTTAAAAACTACCATTTCATCGATTTGCCTCGGGCAGTTGTTGGTGAAAGTTAGGCTTTTAATTGCTTGCTGTACCGTAACAGTTGCTTTTTGGACTATAAAGCCAAAGTTGTTTGAGCAGTTAATGTTTACGTTGAAAACATTTATTGTTTTGTAAACATGGTAGATGAATGAACTGTTTTGAAAAGAAGATGTTTGAATGAAACTCCCATCTCCAAAATACCAAAAGCATAGATACGGAAACCCTTCACTGACATTTAGGATCATCAATGCCGGCTCTGTAACGTTGGCTGAAGAAACCTCTAGAGTTGCATTACCAAGTGAAAAGACTTTTCGGACATTTATAACAGTTCGTAACTGATACGCACTTATATTGTTGTAAACAATTACGCTAATATTTTTCAGTCCACTTTGCGGATAATTGTACACCAATTCTGTTGATCTTTGTGTAAGATTTATTCCATCGCCCAAAATAAACAAAAATTCCGGGTTAGAACCATCAGATACATTCAATTTTATTTCAATACTGTCATTCTGGTATATGTTATCAAAGGGCCCAAGATTCTTGATAAGCAAACACGAAACATTGACTGGAATTTCAACTATAACATGTTCAGATATTGTGATGCTGTTCAACTCATTCATGGCCATTATGATGACGTAGAATACTCCCAGGCCAGTGTAGATATGAGAATTATTTCTCTGTAGGACTTTTTGAACAGAAGAAAATGAATAAGTTTCTGTCGAGTTGTCTCCATAATCGATCGAAAAACGAACCATTGAACCCGTATCGATTTTCCAATTAATTAAAAAA
The DNA here is from genome assembly GCF_964200805.1 of Pocillopora damicornis. Classification (NCBI taxonomy): domain Eukaryota; kingdom Metazoa; phylum Cnidaria; class Anthozoa; order Scleractinia; family Pocilloporidae; genus Pocillopora; species Pocillopora damicornis. The sequence continues at coordinate 26,464,951 of NC_142671.1, forward strand.
GTATCCCTAAATGAAATTGCGTTAACTTTTTTGTTCACCACAAAACCTGTAATAGCATCCTGCACCAGGATAAGGCGTCTCGTTATGGTGTGATTTTTAGCTTGTAAAACTAGTTCCACAAAGCCAGTTTTGTTGTAAATATGTTCAATTTCGCAGAGCGATGTGTTGGTTACGTTGCAATCCCCAAAATCCAAACTCACAACCTCCCGACCGCAGTTTTTGATCCTGATAACAACCGGAACTTCTTTTACTACAACGGAAGGAACTGTTACGTCGAGTGCTGAAATTTCACAGTAGGTAAATTATTGTCAGTAGTCAATTTTTTTCAATATAAATTTGGGTCATGATCACTAACAACTCGAATAAATTGGAAAAAAAATTCTTCTATAGCATTCACATTCCAAGCTGAAGATTTAAACATTTTTACTTTAAAGTATGGAAATTCAGTTATCAGCGTTGAATCTCCTTGCTTTACAATTGAAGTAAAATTACTGTTAATTATTTTTGTGTTCAACTGTCTTCGTGTCATTTGAGATGATACGCTGCACTTGGGAGAAATAATATGACTCAAATTCATTAAACTAAAATCTGTTTATAAAAAATGAAATAAAATGAATAATTTTCGAAAAGGAAATAAACATTACTTTTCTTTTCAGGGACGGCATGCAATTTGATTAATTCTTAGCGAGTTGTTAAAATTCTTGTTGCAAACTCAATTTTCAAACTTCCAAGTGGTTTGAAGTGGACACAAAGCCCCATTCGATCTCTACAGTTATAGTCCAATAAATGGCAGCAAAGTAAACAAGCTGATGGCCGCTCTACATGTAGGTCAGCTCGTATTAGGATAACTGCGGTCTTGAGTATCGTCCGAGGCAGTTAATATTTTCTCGGTATGTACCTTCATACAGGTATAAAATTTATCTTTATTCACTTGAAGTGTAGTCATAGTCCCACCTGGGCAAATGTGTGTATTACAAATCGCTTCCTCTTTATCAGCTCCCAGTGATGAGCAGTCTTTACCCCCATTCTCGGGCTCCGGATTGTCGCAGGTTCGCTGTCGGTACTGAAAACCTCCTGCACAGGTAGCACTGCACGCCGACCAAGCCGACCATTCGCTGTACCCACCATCCACGAGATTAGCTAGTTTCGAATCAAAACGAAAAAAAGACAAAATTATACTTTCTATGTATTTTTTGCGTGTCTTGTCCACCAAAGATACATTCGTCATATAATTGGAGAAGCATTGAAAATGAGAATGAATGGCGCAGCTACGAATAAAAAATTCGTAGTTTTTACTCCCAGTTTAAAAAGTAAAAGAATACCCAAGTACGTTCCAACTCAGAGTAACATCTTACATTGATTGTAATGCTGGTCCCAAAGTTATTAAAGGAATGTACTCTTTCGTTAACAGCTGAAGGATTCTTAATGAGTAAGTAAATCTCTGTTCTCCAAAATTGAAGCATTAAATATGATTTCATTATAGGAAAAGTATAATTGTTTTTGTAATTTCATTTTGATTACAGATCATACCTTAATCTATTGAATATACAAAGACTGAATTAAACTCGCATCACCATAATAGTAGAGGGGGCAAAAATAGGGACGTAAAGAAATGATAACAATAATTGTAACTTGCCATCACATCCGAAAAGTTCCACTCTCATGCATATGTCTTGATGCCATGACTTCACCTCAAGCCTGACAAACTGTGCATTTTTAACGCCATCAAGACTGTGTGTAACCGTAGTAAACTGGTCAATATTCCCAGAGAAAATCTGTTAATCCATTAAATGCAAGACAAATATTAGATATTCAGGTTACTCTAGACCGACTAAAATAAATAAATAAATAATAACAAATGAAACGCAGCTTCAACTCGCTGCAGCAGAAGCCATAACAATGAACTCCCTCCGTCGCTTCGATTTTACCAGTCTATCATAGTACGGTTGAGAAGGTCAAAGCAACACGCCTTGGTATTATGGGGGTCAGAGTCAGTTTCGAAAAAAGTTGGGTTCAACCACTGTCAGGGACAAGCTATATTTCACATTATTCGTCACTGGCTCGCGATGGGATTCAGGATAAATTTTGACAGAGGTAGAAATACGTGTTACTTAATCCAGGATGTTTGAGTGAGGTCTTCGCAGACAGAAAAGAAAGTGTTAAACAGAAAGGTAATAAATCTTGGAACAGAATTCACTGTCGTAAAAGAAATGTCTAAGAGACGTGAAGAAAAAAAAACACTTCATGGAGACAAAAATAGTGCTAGAATACTGAATATGGCAGATTTTAAGAGAGAAATGAAGAACTACATCCACCCAAGTGACGCATGACGAGTCAGACGCAAACCATGAAATAAGCCATGCGAGAGTTTTTTACGACACCATGCGATAAAGTATGCAAAATGTCTAAGAACACGAAAAATATGAGTTAGCTCATTTGACTTGATACCTTGGTAGATCCATTAACAGTATAAGGCTGAGGAGTAAGTCCTTCCTTTTCCCAATAATACAACGAATATTCCGTGACCCATTTTCCATCTTTATCATGTTTTCCCTGAGTGGATATTCCGGTAAGCATTTTACTATGTTTCAGGTCAATCTGCAGATACTCTCCTGTGATATTTTTCTCAGCGCACCAGCTTCCATTGCCAATCAAGCGATTCAGTCTCGCATTCCAAGGCTCGTTGCTCATACCGTAACTACTCGCTGTGAACGAATCGCTCAACAATTCTCCATTGTTTACACCAAGAGGGAAGCCGCAAACTATGGTTAAACAAATGAATATATGAATAAGGTTAAGACAGCTGGCCTTGTCATGTGTTTTCTTTCATATAATTCTTTCTTCCCCTTTTTGATCCATAAAAACGCAAAAAAAGAACAAGAGAAATAATCAGCCATCTTCATCGAAGGCGCTTGGGATATACGTAATATATTTTGATGGCCAAAAGCTGGCTTCGGGCGTTTTTATGTGAGCGGGTACAAAGCAACCCCCCTCCCTGTCCCCCCTCCTTCCCCTTTTTCCCCTTCTCCTCCCCCCTCCCCCTGCACTTGCACGTAAATAACCAGTCCATCTTTCCCACACTGGGAGCCAATCAGAGCATAAGCAGCTTCATGTCAAATAATTCATGCAGTTGGGTCTCAATCAAGTATTCAGTTACTAAATGACTCAGATAATTACTCAGTCAGACTGAGCGAGACCGTCTTTCAATCAAACAATCAGTTATCAATCATACCTTGGTAACCATATAGCTCGACCTTCATGCACACGTGATTGAACCACGTGACAGGCAGAAACCGGATGTAGCGAGCTTCAATTTCTTTATTTATCCGTTGCTGAACAATGCCATAATCATTGGTGTTCCCCTGGAAGAGCTGAAGTGAACAACAAAAAACCTATACATTACAATACTGTGACACGATATATAATTTCAAAATATCTAAAACAAAGTTTAATGAATTTTCATCCTGAGAGGTAGCAAATGATGGTTAGTTTCCATTTTTGTGTACATAATATGCCCCAATGACATTATTATGAGGTAAGAACTAAAATAACGAGGCGTACAAGTGATTTGATATTAAACTCCACTAATTATTTTCCTATCACCCTTTCACTTTCCTCTTATTCTATTCCTGATAATTCCGACGCAAACAGGTGCAAAATTTAATTTAAAAAGCACGAGGAAATAGACAACTTGATGACCTATCAAAACCAAAGTTAAAACCTCGATAATACCTTCACTGAGTCATTTTCCTCGTACTTGTTCCATTCAGACCCATCCAAGCTGTGGGACAAATTAAACTGAGTCACCCAGCAGCTTTTATCTGTCCGATGACTTCCTTGAGTGGCCACGTGAGTGATGTTATGAGTAGTACCCAAGTCAATCTGTAAATACTGATCGTGGCTGTCTTCTCCTGCGCGCCACGCTTCGCTCAAGAAGCCTACATCCAAGCGGGCCCGCCATGGTTCGTTGCCACTTCCAGCATGACTGGATGCAGTTATGGCTGAATTGGCAATCTCGTGTTTTTGTATTCCAAGAGGTATACTTCGATCTTTCGATTTTAACAAGAAATCGATAAAAATGGCATTAAATAAAATTACATGATGGAATGAATAAAGAGGAATTAAGTTAAAAATACACGAGCTTGCTGTGTTATAAAAAATTCAATAGTCAGGAAACGTTACTAATAATTAGTTTAGGGAATACGCAATTCTATTTCAATCATTTGAAAAGAAGAAAAACTGTAAGGTGAAGCCATATTGTAATCATTATCTTATGACCATGCACTTTTGGTAAATGCAAAAAATACTGACCAACGGTTCGTATGTCAAATCGCATGCAGATATGTCCAATCCAGCTGACAGGATGAATCCTGATAAATCGCGCCCTGACTTGTTTCATAAATTTCCGAGTGACAATGGATGAGCTATCGTTATTTCCCTGAAAGACCTGGTAAATGCAAATGAAATAATCATTTGTCAAAAATACAACAGTTTTTTGAGTGAATGGATTAGCGAGTTGTTTCCGTGGCCGACCGATCTCCAAACATAATTATATCTATAGGATTTTGCCTTCACAGCATTTACCTTGCTAGAGCCATTCTCTTCATATTTTTTCCACAAATCATGGGAATGACCATACGAAATCGTATAATTCTCAACCCAGGACTCTTCAACAACTGCCCCCTGGGTTATGATCGCCTCAATGTAACTATTTCGCTTCAGATCAATCTGGAGGTATTGCATCTCGTCATCGAACTCAGCGCACCACGTTCGCCTAATACTGAGTAAGCAGTCTTGCGGTGTCAGCGGATATCGGGAGCTTGATGCGCTGATGGAAATATTAGCTTCCACGAGCAATTCCCCTCCTTTAGAAAAGAAAGCAATGGAAGATCAGGACATAACATAAGATAAAGTACAAGAGAGCTGTTATGACACTTGCTGCTATAAATTAAGACTATATGCATGGAAAAGGCTATGGTCAGCCCCTTCTCTCATCTCTTTTGGCATTCTAGTCTGTTCATTCCATTCACCTCCTCATTCCCTCCATATCTCTCCCGAAAGGCCAGCAGTTAGAATTTCGCGATAACATCGATTTTGGAGCTAATGTCTTTGATCAGGAAATAATTATATGTACAAACCTTATAATACTATTTCTCCTTTTTTTCTTAGAGGTGAAACATTGTCTCACCTTTTCTGATGCCGTAAATTTCCACCCTCAGCGCAGGAGAAGTGGTATCTAACACCCAGCGAGTCAAGAGGAACTTGACGTAACGAGTGTAAAATGACCGGGTAAACACGTGACGTACAGGGAGGTCTGTTTCGTCAGGGGTATTACCGCTGAAAACCTGCTTAAAGAAATGATATGGCCTTCAAATCATTCGAGAAAGAAAGAAAAAAATCTTCTAGACTGCCAGAGGCGATTTCCTTTGACATTTTGAATGTGCAGGAAGGAATCAGAGTAGCTTTCCTTACTTTACTAAAGCAAATTGTCAATTATTGGATGACATGAAAAAGTATTGATTATAACTTAACATTGTATGAGAAGAATTTAGATGAGTTAAAGATGACCTATTTGGCTTTTTACTACCGTTCAAACTATTACAAAATTTGGGAAACTTAAACTACAGTGCATCTTTAACTTTTCGTTTATGGATGGCAGCTACGTGTATTGCTTTTCAAAAAAACTCTGTAAGATAGGAAGTAAATGAGACATAATCATACCTTAGGGCCCCCTCCCTCTCGATAATAATACCAGTCTGCACCATCATCGCTGAAGGACAATTTATACTCCAGCACGTGTCCGTATTTTTCGATAACCTTGTTATTACATCCCTGCGTAGCGACTCCACTTACGGACACTAAACCTTCACCCAGGTCGACAAGAAGAAAGTTTTCACCTCTTGGAAATACCCAACATCCCGCAGTACTATGTAACCTAGCCATCCATGGTCCGTGCACCTCAGTATCCAAGTAAATGTCTGAAGCTAAAATGCTATTGTTAGGAATTCGATAGTCGCTCATTCCTAACGGCTTCAAGCTTTCTTCATCGAAATCTAAAATGGCAAAAATAATTCAAAAGTTCAAAAATGTCACAACAGAATATTAACAATAAGGTGAAAAACCCAAAGTCACTTCAGTCCCAAGTATTGTGCTATCGTCTTTGGTTTGCGTAAGAATCTATGCCCATTGATTCGTGCGAAAATGCAAGGAAATATAACGGCACCGTCTGGATATGGGGAGAAACCTCTGCTTTTTAGACAAGTCGCTTTTATGAGTGTTAACTTTTTAGTGGTGAGGATTCGTTTGGACATAGGAGAACACTTTTACTCCGCCGATAGAGGAATCAGATGGCAGTTTTATAAAGGACCTCAATTAGGAAATCATTCATAACCCGGATTAGTCTTACCTTTGCATCCGTATAACTCGACTCTTATACATGCAAATGTGTGCCATTTCTTAGGATGAAGACGAATGTATCGCACATTGGAAACATTATTGAGCTTGTTTTTGACTATCGACGTTCCATCTGAGTTGCCTGGAAACATCTAAATCATAACAACAAATAAATTCTCATTTTCCTGGCGGATATGAGGCTCATAGTTAATTAGCTGGAATAAAATAGTGAAAAGTACATTTCAATATCAAACTGTTATCATCTTTTTTTTCTATCTGCACAATCACAAGTGACGTTTGAAAAACTTTCCTAAGTATTTCGCCGATAAATTTAAACTTGCATATGTGCATGGACAAAATTATTTTGCTGCGGTCGTGATAACCTGCTTGAAGCAATTATTCAGGCTTTGCTTGTGTCCGGAGGCAGTCAGTAAGTTTAGCTAACTGTACAAATCAATTATATTAGCCTTGCTGAAAGCAGTTATTATTTTCTGATTTGCAGCGAAAGAGGCATCTTAATAACTCACTTTTTCTGTGCTATTCTCGGAGTATGGAATCCAAGATAAAAGTTCTTTGCGAAAGTGCAAAGTGTACTGCTGTACCCAAGCGCTGTTGTTCGAGCTGTGGAATCCTTGGGTGGCAATAAATCGTAATTTGTATGGTTTCGCAAGGTCCACCTGATAGATATAAGTAGAAGTTCAGGTAAAAATTATTTTAAAAACTTTGCGATGGGTGAGTTGCACATTGAGTTATAAAATAAGTATCTTTGTCTTTTCCATGTTTATTATGTTTAGGCTGGAAAGAAGTTATCATTATTTTTACATTCACAGCACATATGGCTAGCAAAATAACGGTAGATAAAAAAGTTAGAAATAACAGATCATAGATCTAGATCATATCTTGTGTGACATTAAAAACACTTCGTGAAACCAAATGGATCACATGAGATCATAAACTGTTTACAAGCTCTTGTGGATTGTCATTCCACTACTTCCACCATTCAAATGCACAATTCAAAGAAAGAGAGGTGTCGTACATATAATTTCCTCTTTCAAAGCTCATTCGCTTAGGTCAGAATACAGAAAAAACTATTGATAGTTCCAACTAACTTCAAAATCGTTTTCCGATAAACCTCTACGGTTCTTTTACTTTACGCATTTTATAATATTTGCCAGACTTTTATTCGTCCAAAACTTCTGCTTTTAATATAGTACATGTATATACAGTAAATATACACTTATTTGACGCAACAAAAGTTTTGACCCATTCTGCACTAGCAGTAAGATAATTGACTAACTTGTAAGAAAGGCTGAGTGTCGTTTTCACTTGGGCACCAGGCCCCTTTACCATCGAGGCGTGCCATCCATGGGTATCTGCGTGAGGACAGGTAACTAGAGGCGGTGAAAGCAGGGTCCTTTATTGCCCAAGTTCCGATTCCGATTTCGTCGGAACATACTGAAAGAAAATTATTGTCTTTGCTAAATAGTGATGAAAAGCTACGTCAAAAAAGTTGTGTATTTGAAATTGGTTGGCCACCATCTCTTATTGCTGTGCACAGATCATATATCAACTCATACATTTTTTATGTAATACTTAAGGCCCATCACCACCTTTTGGAATTGCAAATTCATGCATCTCGTAAAGGAAATCTCCTAAAACAAAAAGACTAAAGAGCAAAGTGATTGGAGTGAACATCAGTTTTCAGTAATCTTGTGAGGAGTGAATTTCAGAGCAAATATCAACAGTTTATCGCACGTTGCGCACTTTGTCATAGTGGCTATCGATTGTGATGTATAAAGGGATAAGTTTCTAAAGAAACTGTGGTGCTGCGTCGGTGGGAGAGTATGGCAGGTAATTTAGTGTTAACAACTGAGTTGAAAACGTAAATTAGCCACCGTAAAGGATAAAAAAGCTGACGTTTCGAGCGTTAGCCCTTCGCCAATCGCTCTAACGAAGGGCTAACGCTCGAAACGTCAGCTTTTTTACCCTTTACAGTGGCTAATTTACGTTTTCAACTCAGTTATTAACACTAAGTTACCCGATTGTGATGTATAGTCTACTAGATAAGTATTACCTTTGTCGCAGCCATAAAATTCAAGTTTTAAATTGGCCCCTAAATGCCAATTCTCAACGCGGATCTTTATAAATCTTGCTTCTAGTTTCTGTTCTGTTTTAATAGTCACCACCATGTTTTTCATCTCTACACCCAATATTTTCTGCATGAAAGACAAGCATTAATTGAGCCAAGATGCCGAACGTGCTTCCTAAATCTGACAGCGCAGAAGACGATCTTTCAAGCTAATTTACAAGTAAAGCAAAGACCTTGATAGGTTTAATTTGTTTACCCTTTAAGATAACATGTAGCAGCCGTTGCACAATACGAAAAGATTAAGTTTTAAAAAACCGGTGACACGAAATTAATAGCCATTTCATTTTGAGGTTGTGCTGCGGACCTGGAAGCACGTTGACCAATGATATGTAATAATTGAGGCAAAATTGTGAAAATAGAAAATATTGCGATACCCTACCACCAATTATAACGGACTGATAATCAGGTGATCTTCATCTCTAAATGTGCATTGTAATTATGAAATTTGGTGGTCAAATGAATGCAGCACAGATGACAAATAGCATGATATGGTGGAACCATAGTGTTTGAAATGGAGGTACTTATGTTACAAAGTGAACAAGTTTAAAAAACAACAACGACAACAACGACTTGAAACGACAAATGACACCGAACAGATATTGGATATTAAAAAAAATACAAACGAACAAAAAGATGTTTGTTTATCAGCTGGCTTTAACATAACAGATCCTAGAAACATGATATCAAAAACCTCCTACTATCAAGGCGAGATATTTACCCCACTTATTCCACGAGGTTCATAAATTGTCCACGGGTCTCGAGTGCTCATCCTGTAGTCCAAGAAAAAATATTTCAGCCAATGGTTCTTGAGAGAATCTCCTTCCATCTCGATGTATGTTATGGCTTTTGACTCTCCAAGATCTACCACAATGTATTCTGAAGATGCCACAGATGATGGAATCCAACCCGAACCAGACCCTAAACGAGCGCGCCAGGGTTCTCCGCCCACTTTGAATGACGAAGCTTGAATGTCGGAGTCTGGTATGAGACCGCTGGCCATTCCCAGTGGTTCGGCACACTCTAGAAGTTTGCAGCTAATTAGTGAATATTGCAATATCGAGCTTCTTTGACGATAAGGAGAGCGTTTAACCACTCTCTGCACAGCGAATTATTGTTTCACAATTAAACGGCAACCAAAATGGTTTGCGTAAGAGTTATTTGTTTGCAGCAACTAAAAATAAGACAGTTTTTTGTGCGCGTTTGTAAATAAATTCTTATTTTACCATTACATCCATAGAACTCCACACTGATATGTGGTGTATGATCCCAAGTTTGAGGGTAGAGCCTGATATAGCGTGATGTAATTTTCTTAGGCAGTGGCCGGCGCAAAGTTTGAAAACGAGTTGTGCAACCTAGAAAAACCTGCCACGGTAAAGGAAAGAAGAAACATTTAGAGATTATGTGATATAAAAAAAATTTTGTTCAGTGGGATCCATTAACTTGAATACTCAACGGAATATTAGTTTCGGAGGATATATAGTTGGCTGCCCCGCAAATTCAAAAATTGTTAGGACCAAACAGCGAGTTTGTAAACAGGCAACAATAAACGTAGCTGAGGACCGTTCTGGCAATGAGAACTTTTAACTTCCACAAACTGATGGCGTCTCAGAAACCTTTGTGCTTAAGCTCCCAACTATATTTTTCTCACGAGTGTTGGTTTGCATTCATTTCATTATTGCATGCGTTCTAATCTTAGTCGACATATCATAACTCCAGAGTAAATGAGTCAAATAACAAAGAAAGGTCGTTATCGCATGTTCGACCAAGGCAACTTTTGAAGAATGATGTTAAACTCAAACTCATAACTCGGCTAACACAGCCATTTGGTCTGTTCGTCTTAAACAAAAACTATTGAGTTGAGATTCAGAGCTACTTCATACGCAAATACCGTAAGTTCGACTAAGTATCAGTATTGGTTGATAATCTGCAGAAACTTATCGCTGCAAACTGTAAAACTATTACAGTGAATGGTTTGAACCCGGGGGTAACATGTAATAGTGTAGTTTGATTGTCCGGGTAGTGGTGACTAACGTTTCAACAACCTGGGCGGAAGTCATCATCAGAGTCAAGTGAATTGTTGTCAGTCGAGAACATTCGAAAGACAACAAATTAACACTTGACTCTGATGATGACTTCCGCTCAGGTTATCGTAACGTCAGTCACCACTACCGACAACAGTCCTTCTCAGGACTACACTCACCCGGACGATCAAACTACACTATTACATGTAAAACTAGTGCTTTAAACTCCGTAAGCTTTTCTTGCGTCAATAATTTCTCTTTTCTCGTCCCAACAGTTTTTGAAATATAAATGGTATGAATTAAAATTAAGTAATGTTTGTATTATCCATGAAAAGCAGTCAAATTGAATGCTAAATGATTAGACGACGTTTGCCAATGAATCGTTACGATCAGTCTCCGACCCTTTTAAACTCTTACCACAACGTTTCCATCGACATAATAATCGTGCCACTCTGAGCCATCCTCACTTGTTCCCAGTGTAAAGGAAGTGACCCAGTAGCTGTGTCCCTGGATGGCCAAAGCCGTAACAGTTTTGCCATAGGGACTTACAACAACTTGGATAAATATTCGATTGTCGCTGGTAAGGGGATACCACGGTAGATCATTATTGAGTCTGATATAATGCCAACGCTTTGGGTTGGAGGACCCGGATATCTGCGTCAACTGGCGATTTTCCATACCAAGAGGCTTTGCACACGCTGTTAAAATTAACGATGACATGATTCCTTAGACTGCGTAAAGTCATGTATCAACTTCAATTATGACGATCAAAACGATTTTATAAGGCATCCGTTGAAAATTATCAGTTTATTTGTTTATTAATTCTTTCTGCGCTCAAGCTACGGTAATAAAAGGTCAGAGATGACTCTTTTCGTACAAGAAAGAAAATAAACAACCAATTAAAATTTTCAATGTACGTGGATGTAGAGAGGCACTGTGAAAGTCACCTAACCTGTTCAAAAATCTCAACACAGTGACCTGACAACGGCCCGAGCCGGAACCTCTTGACCTACATTCCTGGCACTCAAATCACAAGGCTACCGGGTAGTCTTTATTTTTCTCATTGCTTTCGTCATCTGCGTTGCCAAGTTTAGGCAAAGCTTACGCCACAAAAATCTTCGAGAAATATACATTATCAATTATTATAGCTACTTGATCAGCCAAAATGTTCAATCGCCCACTTGGCAGGCGTCCTCGACAGACAGCCAAAATTCCTCATTTATATACTACATAAACACCGAAAATCCACGATCAGCACTTAGGGTTAACCAAATTATGCCCTCGAGGTGACGTGACGCACTCAAAAAAAACTGATAGTAAGATTTTCAAACCACATTTAATATCACTTGAACTTGTGCCTCTATTCTTCGTGCTCTTAGTGTTGACATGAACTTTTTCGCAATTCAATGGTTACGAAAAGTAGTTGAAAACGTACCTTTGCATCCTATGAACTCAACTCGCATACAAATCAGCTGATGCCATTCCACTGCATGCAGCCGGACAAAACGAGCGTACAGCGATGGCACTATTTCATGATTCCTCGTCATGTTATTCAGGTTATTTCCCAAAAATACCTGTTATCAAAAGCTTAAAATCAATATTCAACGAATGAGGAAGATTTAATAATGGGCTGAGTTCGTGATAGCAAAACAAGGGAGAAAAAATTTGCTCTTTGATAAAGTTTGCTATTTTGACCAATCTGACCCTCCTTTAAGACAATCTTAATTACTTTGTTAATGGCTGTCTTATTCCATAGTTATACGCATGTTAAAGCAAGGAACGCGCATGATATGTGATGATATTACTCTGTAGAACAAGGAAAAACTACGAACGGAGAGTGGAGGAACACAATATGACAGCACTGAACAATACAAATTTTATCTATTTCCGTTTTACAGGTTTGATTTTTAAAGCAACGATTTCTTTTAACGCATGCATCAAATTTGTTTGGCTGATCGCAAAGGACACTTAAATGGTTTCGTTCGTGTTGTTTTCGTCTTCCACGCACGGTTTATTAAATCGATTCAATGTTCAGATAAGGTCGTCAGGATTTGTTTCGAAAACTAGAAGGCAAAATGCTCAAAAATAAAATAATAATGGAGGAATAAATCCCTTATTCGATGGTTCGAGAAATAATAATTATTATGCGAAGTTTTGCTCATCCTCCGTATTTCTTGGGGCTTCTCGCCCAACGGGGCTTGGAGATTAATGCTTAACGCGCGAAATTTTCGTGTGTTTAATATGTAAAATAATGATCATGTATATATCATGCTTTGCTTTCAAAACTAGCCGATGCACACAGGCTTCATCTGTTTAGGTAAAGGAGACCTTTGTGCAGTGCCTTCCCACATCAAATAATTAGTGATTCGCCTATTAATTACTGAGAATTAAGTACGTTAAAAGTTTATCATAAATTAAAATATAATTGAAAAGAGCAGCTGAGGAAGTTCGCATCTTAAGAAAAGACGCCTACTTGTACTCCACCCTCGCTGTGTCGGCTCCACACAATGCCATCGTTACTGTACGTGACTGAAAACTTGGTAACCCATCCATTTCCTTGCGCAGAGCCTGTGTACTTTCCCTGCAGTATGATATTACTGATCTTATGTATCTCCTTTAGGTCCACCTGCAAATATTCGCTCGTATTTGTTTCTCTAGCGCACCAGGAACCTCCTTGAATTAAAGTGTTCAATCTGCCAAATTCAGGTCGGTAATACTTGTTTAGAGTGCTTGATGCGGTCAAGGATTGATCTGCTACCTTTCCAGCCTCGACCCCAATGGACTTATCACCGTCTAGTTCTGATAAAACACGGATTAAGAATCGCATTGAAAAAATCGTAAAGAGACCGACAATAGGACTTGAAACCAATAGAAAAGAAAAATCAAAAACAGACTAGAGAGCATACATAACGCCCGATCGGAACCCTTATAATTCCTAGGAGGTAATGCCAGTTGGAATTGGAAAACCATGGTCCTGGGAGACTGACTAAAACTGCATATGTCAGGTTTCTCGGCAAATGCAATTCTTGTTGTAAACGACATTTCAACGAAATGTGAGGCCCTTTTTACAGACTTTCAGGAGACGTAGTTCCTCACTGGTCAGCATGATGGAAAGCGGATTTGAAGAGCTGGTCAGAATCATTGCGTTTACCATGAGTCAGACACTCTATTCCCGTAGTGCTTCTCTGCATCCAGAAATACAAATGGTGCCAGAGAAATTTCAAAGCAACTTGGCGAGATGCAAAGTGGAACAGAAACTTAAACGGCAGTAAGCTTTAATCTCGCTTCGAAGTAAATATACAATTTGCTTCTATTTCGCGGCATATTAATCTTCGAGATTAACGAGCGAAGAGTCCGCTTGTCATGAAACCAGAATTTCTGGCGGATTAGCCAGGACGTTTGATTTACTTGAATTTATGTGTGTCTTGAAAAGTAAATAACTTCAAAATAAATAACCCACTCACCGTTAGCAGAGCATCCGTATAACTCAATCCTCAAGCATTTGTGTTTATAAAAAGATGTCGGTCTGACGCGAACGTGTTGGGCCTTTACAACGTAGCGTAACTTCACAAATTTAGTTTCGTCGTTATTCTCATTACCACGTAATTCCTGTTGGAAGTTAGTAAAGATAGCGTTTGAATACTGCCTTTCCATTGCAATAATACGCTTTTAATATCTAAATAGCAGAGCTCGCAGTGCCCGAAGTGCATGCAGCGTAGCCTCATGCTTATAAGAATAAATAGTAAGCCATCAAGCCAGAAAATTTAGTTTGGTGTGTGACCGTAAGTACAAGGTGCTACTTTATCATTCACAGCCAATCGAATTTCTGGCGCGCCACCAAAGCATTGCTATTCTTCAGCACAACGCGGGTGCAACACTTGCAAAAAGCCGACGAGATTCTGGGTTCGAGTTGAATTTGGTTGATGGTACTTTTAGCTGACGCACGGCCAAAGGCCATGCGGCTTATTCACCCAACTGTGTCTGTGTAATAAATAAATATAGTAAATAAAAACTTTAAATACCCTGCAAAATAGATCAGCTTTTTAAATTATAAATCCATGTGTAGCTTGTATTGATAACCAATCGAGCCGAGAAAATTTCGTTTATCGACTGAACGTATAACCGATCGTCCATACAAAGGTGTTAATTTTGGCATGCGGGAACAGCTGAAATGAGAGCACAAATCTTGACATAACATGTGTAGAAAGGAAACCCATAAGGGAGAAGGATAAAGGAATGCAATCGTATGCGCTTGCGCTATTACACACGTGAGAAAACTGTTATAGCGCGCATACTCGAATGTAGTGTCCCATTGCAGTCATAGGCACAACACGAGGGCATCACGCGTGCTATCAGAGGATTTGCAACCCGCATTTTTGGCGAGAAATCACTCTTATTGAGTTGTCGTTGAAAACATTATTTCTCAGCAATTTGCGATCTCTTATGATGTTGCAAAGCAACAACGTTGGTAGAAAAGCTATTTCAAGGGGAAGAAATTATTCTTTATTCAAGTTTTTGAAAAGTGTGATTGAGTGAACGTGAACATAGGTGGTAAAGACACAGAGAAAAAGAAGTAATAGAGCACGAGTCACGAGCAACGCGAAAGAGAGCAACAAACAACTTGAACAAAATAGGCAGAGGCACCGGAACATGAAACCGAACAAGAAAGGGCGAAGGTAATAAGGCCAAATTCTAGCGAAGAGCAGCGAGAGATGGAAAGGCAAACAGCCCGAGAAAATAGACTAAATAGAAACAGCAACAAAGAAAAATAAAACTTCAAAAGGAGTTAAGTCAAGTTCTTACCTGAGTTTCCTACCACGCTTAAGCCCTCAGATATAATTTTTTTCTCATTTATTTTATCGTGGTTAGGGGCTACAGATCGGGTATTATCGCCTTTTTTATGAGACCGATAATAGCAAAACGCAGTGGTCAAAATTATTTTAGCACATGTCGTTCTTCGCTTAGTTAGCTTTTCAGAAAACATGGCCCTGCTTTCCCTTCGCATTACATCTGGAGTAAATCGTACTTGTTGCTAGAATTATGATGCACATGCTTATGATACGATAATTTTGCGTTTAATCCAGGAAAATAAAGAATCAGTCAATGAAGCTGAAAGTGGTTGCAGTATGTCGGATCTGTGTGCGTGCTTGGAAACGGATCAAGTCCTTGCATTATGCGGGTAATAACTTGCTGCTGTTATATTTACTGCGGAAAGCTTCTATGAAAGCGGAGATACAGAAGTGGTCAAAGTTGCAAGAGACATTAGGAAGTGAATTCTGTGAGCACTTTCTTAATTGCCACTGCCAACGGTTGCTAAAAAAAGGTTGAGTGGATTCATGTCAGTGGTGCAAAGAATGCTTCAAATAATCAATAAAATATTTAATAGAAGTAAATTGATAATCATGCCTTAATGCTTGATTCAATCGTCAGCCGACCCCTGACTACACCACGTGGCTGGCATGTTACGCCGCGACAAATGAAGCAAACATAAGGCGAGGGAAATTAAGTGCACGATGTTTTTATATTTCTATTCTTTCGAAAGTCTTTTTAGAAGAAATCAACCGGAGTTTTCAACGGTCAGGTCTGGACTTGAGAAATATCACCCAAGAAAGAGTACTTCTGACCAATTTCAGAAATCTGTCTGACGGGTATTTTTAAAATAAATTGTGGCGAACCTCACAATAAGCACATGTCAAAATTGAAAAACCCCTTATATATCGCACAATTTAGGAACATAAACGATTTCTTGTTGCATGTCGTGTGTTATGAGAAGCGAGTTTGTTGACTTTTGGGGTCACAAAAGGGTCTTTAGGAGCTTTGATTATTGAGAGCTCTCAAATTTTTTCTTTAACGTTTTTCCAGAAACTAATGTGGTTTTATTTCCTTACTACAAAAGACAGGTTAATGGGCAGAGTTTGAGGCAAAACATTTTTTCCGATGTGAAACGCCTTGGACCGCTCTTAATAGACTTTGTTTAGTCTAAGGAAGTGACATAAGTGCCAGACAGATTCAATCATCACCGACCCCTGACTACACCACGTGGTAACTACACCACGTGGCTGACATGAAAGAATATTCTAATTTCTGACAAAGCACAAAAGAGACAGATTTTCTACTAAAAAAATAAAAGCAGTCATGACGTCAAAACGCCACCGATTATTGGTAGAAGAATAGCTTGCTCGCGTCACGCGATTCGCCACCAGCCAATCACGCCGAGAGATGGGAAACTTCCTGTTTTTCGCGGAATCTCTGACAATATTTCTTTGAGAGAGCGTTTCCAAACGTACGCGTCTTACAATGGAGTCGTTCTTTAGAAACCTTACTGAACAAGTTACTTGCTCCATTTGTCTCGAAACCTACAAGACACCGAAAATCATATCCTGTTTTCACACATTTTGCTGTGATTGTTTACAAAAACATGCCACAAAGAGCCAAAGAAATGGAAAATTTCGATGTCCTGAGTGTCAGGCAGAAATCGAACTGCCAGAAGGAAATCGCTTCCACAATTTACCTGCAAGTTTCTTTCACAACAGCTTACTAAGTCTCCTCGCTGTTCGAGAGAGTGGCACAAGTATTACTTGTGGTAACTGTAAGAAGACCAGCCAGTCTAACGTCCATTACTGCTTTGACTGTATTCGATTCATGTGCTTGGACTGTTTGAACGCTCATGAAGTGATGAGCACCGACTTCGGTGGACACAAAGTCATGCCAGTTAAGGACTTTCAAGATCAAGATTACGAGGCATTGTTGAAGCAACAGCACTTTTGCTCAAAAAAATTCCACGAGAAACAGATCAAAATATTTTTCTGCCTTCAGTGTCAATCGAGCGTCTGCCATATTTGCATCCTCACGGATCACCAAAACCACAAAGTTGATTTAATCGACAACGTGGCTGAAAACGAGAAAGGAAACATCACGGCTAACGCAGCACTCGTCAGAGAAAGGAGAACCGATTTGAAGAAAGTTCTTCGACAAATTGAAGAAACAGAGTTAAACCTGGAAAGAAACGTCGCAAGCGCGAAAGCGAAAGTTAATCAAGCAGCCGAACATATGATCGCACAAATTCGAGAACGCGAGAAAGAGGCTATCGCCTCTCTCGAGACCACACGCGTGACGAGACTCGAGAGCATTAACTCGTCAAAGGCTGCAACCGAGTCTCTGGTGAAACAAATGGATCAAGCTGTTGAATTTGCAGATAATTTGTCACAAAGAAGCTCGAGCTCAGATGTCATGGAGAATAAAGATAACTTACGACAAAAATTTATTGAACTTCGTGAAATTGAATTTCCAATTCATCACGATACCTCCTTCATCAAATTTGTCCCGTCGTCTATGGAGGATCTAAAACTAGGTATAGTTTTTTTGGAGGGAATGGATCCTGATCAGTTTAACTTGGAGGGACTGGATCAAACTCTCCAAGCTGGTGTTAAAGCAGAATTCTTATTGTCCCCCAAGGTTGGAGGTTATGGCACCCGCATGGATCCTAAGGAAGAAATCGAAATAACCGTAGAACCCACGGAAGATGTCACTGACGTGATGGTTTGCGACGGAGAGAGTGGCAAACTAGTATTGATTTTTACGCCCAAAGTACCTGGTGCCTACAACATTGAAGTGAAAATTAGTGGCAATAAACTTCAGACTTCTCCTTTCACTGTTTTGGCAGTACCACGTGAGATTGTTGTGGTTGGCGAGTTGGACCTGAAGCTTTCTAACGGAGAAGAGCTGCAAAGACCCTTCAGAATTGCAGTGAACACGAAAGAAGAGATGGCCATTACGGACATCAGCGGACACTGCATTTTCTTATTTGATAAAAAGGGAAAATTTTTAAGAAAAATTGGAGGCCAAGGCGAAATTGCTGGAAAATTTCACCACCCGCATGGTTTGGCATTCGTAAGTGATAACGACATTTTGGTTGCAGATTCATCAAATCATAGGATTCAGCAAACAGATGTTTGCACAGGAAAATGTGTAAAAAGCTTTGGAAAATATGGAAGAGCGAAAGGAGAGTTTGCTAAGACGTCTGATGTTTACTTGGATGAAGAACTCCGGGTTGTTGTAACCGAGGAATCTAATCACAGGGTACAGATAATGTCACTCGAAGGTGAGACTATGAAAATATTTGGAAACGAGGGCCCAGAAAAACTAGACAAACCAACCAGCTGCATTTCTTATAAAGACAGGTTTCTGGTGTGTGATGGAGGAAATAATTGCATCAAAGTTTTCGATCAGTCAGGAACATTCTTAAGCAAGATTGGGAAACAAGGAGACCAAGACGGACAATTCAACTGGCCTTTAGGAATTCATCTGGACCATTCCGAAAATCTCTTCGTATGTGACTGTAACAATAATCGAGTTCAGCAATTTTCTATAGACGGTCGCTTCACAGGTAAAAGTGCCTCTTGCTTAGCATATCCAACAGGAATAGCAACGACGCCAGATGGGCGAATTCTAGTGGCCTGTAGAGACAAAGTTTACATATTGAACTAAGCCTTTGATAATTGTCAGTGTTTGTAGCCGGGGCTGCGATGTAATGACGATAGAATCCTCTCGTCAAAAGAAGGGTAAAGCAATGGACTGCATATTGTGACAAATTTCCTTCTTACAAGCACCGTTTAGGAATGATGTTATTTTTCCTTCAAGTACATTTCTCGTTAACACGCGCGTGGTGTTGATATTTAATGAAGACTATTTTAGTTTTTCACCTTCTTCTTATAAGCATTTACAATAGTTTCCCCTTTTTGCAACAAAGTAAATTAATAACTCATATGCTTTCATAATAAAAAAGTCTCAAGAAAGGGACATCTTAGTAGAAACTTCAGTCAAACTTGACAGCATAAGGAATCGTATGCTAGCAAATTTGTTTTACAAAACTAAAAAGTGACTGATGAAGAAAACAGAAATTTTTTTATGTTGAGTTCTTGGACCTGACTCTCTACAAGTTTTAATAGCAAACCAGTCAGTCTTAACTTAGGGATCAATAGAAATATCCTATTGCTTCTCAATGCTTACTGGGTTACAATGCGTGATCACAAAATCAAAAGAAAATATTTTGGTCGGAAATATAAAAGCGTGAGCGAGAGGCTATCGCAATAATGATTTGATTAAAAAAAGACACCTCGTTCACATTGTTCCTGTCTCTGAAGAAATAATTTTCTTTTGCACAAGTTTACACTGAGCCTGGTCTTGCAAAAGAAACACTTCTGGTCTGTGGCTTTGTACTTCATCATCTGGCTCTGCTTTATAGTGCTTTTTGCGTGAGGAATTGCGTTTCTGATCCTCAGGGGCAACCCTTCCACGTTTCCAGCAAAAACCGCCCGTCAAGATTTGTCGGAAGCTTGTGCGAAAGTTTCCAGAGAATATGGGATAGATAAACGGCGTGATTGCACTGTTTGAATAAGCGACAACAAGTTTCACAAAATTTGCATTCGGATTATTACAGATCGGCCTCTGGCGTTCGACCAAATTACAAATGATTGATATAATCCACTGCGGACTCCAACACAGGCAATACACCAATACCACGATGAACATCATTCGGAAAACTTTTCGTGCAACTGCTTCCCTACGACGCGTGTCTGCTTCTTGCTCATTTCCTGGAAGCCGTCTGAGTAATAACTTCGCTCCAATGGCGATGTACAGACTGACTGTTATTGTAAGAGTAACACCAGTAACAATCACACTTTCTGCGACCTTAAACTCATAAAAGTGTTTTACAGTTGGAAAGATTTTCAGCACATTCGCAAAGCAAACTGTCGTACCACCACGCACTTCCATGTCCATCATTTTCCAGTAAAACGCGAACAGAGTGCTAGGAATGATCCACGTGGCCCCGACGATAAAATAAAACAATTTCCCTTTCAAAATCAGCGAGAACGGGAAGAAAACAGCAACAAATCGATCGACAGCAATTGCCATGAAGTTCATCGTAGAAACAAACAGTAACTGGATGATAAAAAAGTGTTGCGCTTTGCAGAGGAACAAACCCAATAATCCGCCGACTAGCCACTCGTAGCCAACATGAACGAGAGTTAACATACGCGACAAGCTGAAAATTGCCAGCAACATGTCTGCAATGCTTAGGTTCACCACCAGGTAGTTACCAACAACGCGCATTCGTTTGTTAACGTTCTTGTATACGGATGCAACAACGAGACAGTTGCCAAAAACTGAGACAGCGATCAATGTGGACAAAGTTAGCGTTTTTAAAGCCTTTGCCATTTTTGTCTCATTGGCCAAATTTCCTAAATTTGGCTTTTCAGTTGACAAGTTGATCTCGTTTGTTTCATTATTGATGAACAAAGAAAACATAGGGGTCATTTTTGAAAAAGCTTTCTTATGAACACTTGTGAATATATATCTTTGTAACGCGCGAGAGGTACTCCCAAGAAGAAAACTGTCAGGAAGTAAGGCAATCACGTTGGACAAACAATGTAATTTGTTCATAAAGTTAAAGTCAAAAGTTTAAATTAGCGTTCTCACGTTATATTTATCATGGGTTTCTAAAACAACAAAGTAGGAAATTGATTTTTATTTGCTTTGAGCCACATAGCTCTATTTCCGTTTCCGTGGCGAAGCCGTATTCATAATTTGAATAAGAATTTGTATTTCTGAAATTATCCTACTTTTAGCAAACCAAGAAACGTATACCGCATTATTTCACTGCAAGGAAATCACGTTTAGAGCACTCCTTGCTACAAAACAACGTGAAATCGATAGAGCTTAGCAGGTGTGTTTGGCTTAATTTTGCTGTTTTTATTAGCAAGAATAAATGGGTGTTCCGTTCGTTACCATTAACTAAATACTAAAGAGAACACTATTGAATCAGGTTACTCATTGAGCGATCCTTTAGAAAGCTCAACCATTATGGTTCATCGCTGATAAACACGTAGAGGAAGATTTAAACAAACATTGACGAGAATTATATAATTCATAAAATTTGGGTCAGTAACTAAAATCAAAATATAGAAATAAAAATATAAAATAAAATCCCAGCTATGCCTTCAAGACGAATGAATTTCAAAATCATGGAAACTGAGAGAAATACTTTGGATTTGCATGCCAGCGCACCGGGACTGATTTTCTTTTGTTCTGTTTTATGAAAGAATTTTCGACAAAAATAAATGTCAAACTGACTAACAAAAGGTTTTTTGCAGGATTTCTCTCACACTATACAAATACCTTATTAATTCACATCCCAATGTTGACGGCATGAAATTTATTTTTTCTCTCTTAACCACTTTCCTGGAGTGCCATTTTTCTGTTTCAGGAAATTTGTTTTTCTCATCTTGCCATTTATGAATTTTTGGTAAGAAGTGTTGAAAGAGCGTTTTGCTTCTATCGTGTGAGTGCAAGACTTTTCTGTTTCTTTTTCTTGAAAAAAAATTATTGCCGCCTTTTAAAAACAACATCGAGAAAAAGGAAATTTCCCGAAAGTATCTATCTTTTCTGGCTATTATTAAATCTGGAATCTGCTCCGTAGAGGCATTTCTACAAAAATAAAACATGAAATGAGCCCCGCTCAAAGATTTTGAAAATATTCTCTATCACTTTTAAAAAAGATAAACCCGCGAAAACCTAGTAAGGTCCTTAAAGTACAGATTTTCAGCAAGGAAGAAATCCCGTCCATAAAAGTTTAGCCAATGGAATTATAACTTTCCGGTGACTTAAAACTTATGCATAACATAATTTAACAATGCTTTTTTAACCAAATTTTGGAGCAGGAGCCGACCTCGACAATTAATCCTGGTGACCTACTCATCTTCTATAGAAATTTGAAGAGGACGCTTCTCTTGCCAGCCCAAGGTTTCAGAACTACATGTATAACTTTTCGGATCACGATCTGAAAGTGCTTACTATCCACACTGATGTGAATAAAGAGTTCCATTTACACTGAACCGGAGATTAAGTCATTCCTCCCATAAACATTTGCCGGGCTTGAAAACCCAGTGAGACTGGGAACGAAGTCTACGGGGAAGAGAGGTAACGTTAAAAGTTGAATGGGGCTTCACCCCAATGCAAGCTCGCCCCTACACCTTTGCGAGTTCGCCTCCACCTTAAGCCCAAACTTATTTCGATGAACAAAAGTTTGGCTGACATAGAAATTCCTAAGCGTGTTAACTGACGCAAGACTCCTACACGAGTAATGTAAGGCCACTAAATTACTCCGGTCTTAAACGAACTGGTTAGACAATGTTTTATTCCTATGCTCGAAGCAAATTTTAAGAATTACTTTAAAGAACAAACAGTTGCATGTTAATCGAAAAAATATAATTTGTGCTTGTTAACTTCAGGGTTCATGACAGGACGGAAAACGCGTGCAACTGTAAGTACCTCCCGTCGTCCCATACAAAGCCTTAGAAAACTTTTCTAAGGCTTCGTATGGGACAACGGGAGGTACTTACAGTGCACGCATTATCCGTCCTGTCATGGAACTCGCAAAGGTAGTACGATAACAAATTCGCAATTGGGCAAAACCTCCTGATACCATACCCAGTTTCTCTTTTTTCTGGAAAAGGGAAAGGATGGTGAAGATTAAAATTGTTATTGAACAAACAGACCTGTTCTACTTACATTGCCCATTATAGGATCGTTGTATAATTCAAATCGCATTCCGTCCAAACTATGGTACAACCAGAATCTCCTAACTCTTCCACACGGGCCACTATCACCCTGAGTGGCAATACCTATTACGGTCATCACTTGATCAAAGCGCACTTGAAGGAATTCGTATATTTGATTGGTGTAAGGGCGCCAGATCCCTGCAGAGTTAAGTCGTCCCCGCCAAGGTTCGTACCCAACTCCACGGACGGAGGATACAGTAATGTTGTGAAGACCACCTTCAATGCCAAGGGGATTTTCGCACACTGAAGGAAAGCATACCATTACGTTATTGGCTCGGTAGTTTTCTCGAAAAATATTCCAGGTGCTCAGAGAGACCAAAGCCGTAAAGTTTTACTTAAGAAATTCAATTTTCGCATTGATAAACGCAAGAGAAGAGTATTTTCCCTCTACTTTTTTGAGATACTCGAGAAAAGAAAAGGAAACACGCTATTGAGAAGAAGAGTGGAAGTCGTGATCAAGATGAGTAATACTTTCTGACAGTCCTCCTGGTGTAAAACTAAGACTCTGACTTATCAGTCTCCTCTCCAAAGTAAACTGTATTATTTCTTTTATTTCTTTCTTTCGAACAAAATCAGCTCTTGTAACAATTACAATTTGTGTTAAAAAAACAGACAATGGTACTCACTCCTACAAATTATGGTAGAAATGGTATCGTTTCATTTACTATTGATTTGCATATATGAACTGGTCTTCGTTATATGATTTTTATGTATATTAGAGCTCTTTAGCAACCGTAAGAATGAAAATGAGAAATAAAAATAATAAATGTAAAAAGACGTTAAGAATTGAAGGAACCACTCAATGAGCACGTTGGTGATCTGTAAACCACCCCCCTCCCCTTCATTGTTAGACTCTATGCATGTGTTTATTCGCCCCCTCCCTCCCTCAGTATTTTGAGCTGTACATACCTGGACAGCCGTACAGTTCAATTCTAACGCCCGCATCAAAAGACCATGTAAGTAACATAACACGAATGAAACGAGTCGTAAAGGCACGTTTGAAGAAATGTTTGCTTATCATGTCCATGTGTTGGTCTCTTTCAAATATCTGTCAAATAAAAAAATCCACTCATTGACGTGCAATTTATCCTGGGTTAACAGAAGCTCTAACGTAAATCTCCCCCATAATCAATTTACCCATTCCATCAATAGGGAACCTCCCTGCCTTCAAATAACAAAGTGTTAACTATTTCTCTCACGATGTAGTGACTTCTGATGTGGAGAGTGACATTCAGACCGCATACTTCTTCTTCATTCTTCTTCTTCAAATCATGTCACCTTTTCAAGCAAGTTCGGTCTGACGAGCGCTTAGGCGCGAAACTCAGAGTCACATAGAATCGATGCGTCCTCTTTAATTCTTTAACTTATGTATACTTAGCTCTGCTACCACAGCATTGAGCACTTTATGCCAAGGTAGACTCTACCCCCAAATTCATTTACATATATATATATATATATATAACTAACTGCAGACAGTACTGTTTCGGCCTTCTGGGCCTCATCAGTGCAGTGCTGATGCTAGGATGGAGGTAAGGCTATATAGCCACCCCAAGTGATCCCACACGTGTGGTATCATCTAAGCCATGCCAGATATATATATATATATATATATATATATATATATATATATATATATATTTAATCATGAAAAGCTCTTGTCACTAATTGCAAGGATTATCCTGTAGCAAGAGTCTCTTCCTAAACTTTACCCTTTTTTCAATTCCTCTTCAAATTGACCGATGTCAGCTGACCTGTCAAGCATTTGCGTTAGTAAGGCGCTAAACGATAAGTGGAGTAGAATCAGAAGTGTTAGAAGAACTTCAGTGCTAAAAAATAAAACTGGGAAAGAATTAACATATAAAAGCTAAGTCGAAACATTAAGGAGACTTCGCATACAGTCTTGGTCGCTAATCGTGGACTCAAGGTGGTCTTCCCACGTCTTATCATTTATTCTAGTCTTTTTGATACTAACAATAGAACCAACAGAGTGCAACTGTCCTTTTTAAAGCTTTTTTTTTCTGGAAATTGTTAACGTACAAAGCAGTGTAAAGTTTCTTGGTACGGTGTACTAATAAAACATTAGTCATTGTAGCAGCAAGTCTCACCCATGGACATCTATTGATGCTGCAATACTATAACACTTGAGCAAATGTGCAGAAGGAAAAAACTTTTTGGCCGCAATGAATTCATGATATAATACAACGTTAAGTAAATCGTACCTTTTTCTCTCCATTTTCTGTATAATTAAGCCATTCTGACCCATCCCCGATTGCATATTTCACGTAGACGGCCCAAGTATTGTAAGTGTTATCCCTTCCTTGCATAGCAAAGGCCGTCAGTCGTTTATTTTCCAGCCCTAAGTCAACTTGAATAAATGGGTCCCAGGAGAAACTAGCCAAAAACTCATATCCGTGGCGTAGTCGAGAATTAGTAGATCTTGAGATAGGAGTTGATGTTTTTATTCGGTTGCTGTTGATCTCACCATGCTCCATTCCCAATGGGGATGAACACTCTAAATGAAAAAAGTTTATCAAAAGGCGAGGAGGAATTCGTATTTGCAAAAGATCCAATGACGTTGTAAGACAAATACAGCGTGGTTAATATTTAAAGGAAAGTGATGAAAGGATCCACTGATAAACAACCTGAATCACCCTGACTGGAAACCTCAACGTAAGACTAACAGAATACAAACTCGAGACGAGAAAACGTGAAGTTAGAAACATCAACTTACTATTGGATGGGACTGGGTGTGTCAAACCTACGGCATGACCTGCTTTCAAGGCAGGCGCTAAGGAAGCTAAACTTCTCAAAAAAGGTCGACAAATATTGTCAACATACTTAACATAAACTACGCAATGATAAGAACGATTTAACTAACAATCACAGCCAAGTCTCACAGCCAATACCATCAAGAAAAAAAACTGACCAATCCGTTCAAACGAAATAGACTGATAATCAACTCCTCGATTGACTCTGACGATGTGTTCCACAGTCCGCGTCACACAAAAGGATCAATAGAAAATGTAAAAAAAATCACCTTCGCAGCCTTTGAGTTCCAACTTCATGCATGGTCTAAAATGCCACTGTTCAGGAATCACTCGAACAAAACGGGCGTGGAAACTGGTGACCTGGCTCTTTGGAAAAACTGCATCTGCATTTGCATCATATGTCTGTTGTGCAAGCAAAAAAAAAAAATGTTAAAAAAAACCCCATGTCGCTTACAGAGTAGGACCATGCTCAGCAACTACACGAAAAAAAAGATCATCGTCTTTTCATTAGGCACTAAATAAAATTTAGCGTCCATAGTTTAATGACCAAGAGAAAAAAGAGAAATGAATGATGCAATAGTCAATATTCCGTTGGAGGTTCTTCTGTTCAGATTTACTGCTAAAGATTAGGGATGATTTTCCTCTTTAACACTTCTCGTTTTGGAAAATGATATTGTAAAGGTGTATTTAAGAGTGGCTGTATTTGATAAACTAAGCAGCGTTTCTAATAAATGGGTCACTGAGCAGTATCTATTCATAAGTCAAAACTGAAATCGGTGACCAGCACTTAACACATGTAGATTCAACGGTCAACCGTCAGAGATTCTGCACCATTGAGATCCTCTTCCGTTGGTTCTGGGCTAATTTCATTGTCCTTCGATATGATACTTCTAATAAATATTTTTAAAATTCGCCTAAATCCTCATAAGATATCAAAAAAATATTGTAAGGTCCTCCTAAAACTTTTTTCCATCTATCTTTAAACCATTAACATTTTATGATTAACTTCTAAGAATTACTACGATCTGATTTATCTTTATAATATCCCCCCCTAAATTAAACATTAAAATCACAAAAATAAAGGAAATGATCACCCCCTGAAGAAGCTCTGGATCAATAATCAAATTCTCCTTGTCAGCACCTTAGGAAATGCATAGAGAAAAGTATGGAGAATATGCCTACTGATGCTAAGTGATAAAGCGTTCAGCTTTCCATTGTTTTTATTCAAAGGTATCATCTACTATGATCACTCCGAGACTTCATATGTTGTTGTATGCCATAGCACTTGCACCTAAGATTTTTGAGAGAAGTACATACGAAAAACGAACCAAATTTGAATTATTGCTTTGAAAACTTCACCTTGACGACGTCTTCCTCCTTGTGATCAATCCAGTGATCTCCTAGTATGCTGTATTGAATCGTGTATTGTTCCACCCAGGCTTCCTTCTCTAAAACCCCTGCAACGATTCCTCTGGTCAAAACTCCAGTGACTTGATGAAGAATTCCCAGATCAATTTGCAAATACTCTGAGGCTGAACTGTTTTCTGCGCACCAGCCATGTTGTTTGCTTGAAATGAGAATGCTTGCACGCCATGGCTCAAACCCAGGTCCAAGAAAACTTGATGCTGTGTATCCTCCATTTTTAGCTTCTTTAAGACTGAAGCTCAAGTCGTTTTTACAACCTACACAGAAAAAAACCAAAAGTGTATGTTTTGATTGTTACTAGGTTATCAATATAGTGACGCCTTTTGAACAAAAGAAGATCTCATTGTTTTACCCGTGTGATACAGCTCCATTCTCAAACACGGCCAATTGTTCCAGCTGTTTACGATAATCCTGATCATCTTCGCGATAAAAGTTCGTTCAAAAACGGTTCGGAGTAATGAGTCACCACTGACACTTTCAAATTGCTGAAAGTCAAGAAAATGATCGGGAAGGCCTTCTATTACTAACAATTAAACAAATCGAACCAGAGATAAGTTTACGAATTTAAAAGTCACTATAATAGAAGCAATCAAAGGTTTGCAAGGCATTCATTAAGTGCTGATTGCAAGACGGCACCAACTTCATTCGTTTTTCATATGATCATATTTTTTTGTCTTCTTTTGTCTATTGAGTTGTTTTACAATAGGATCAGGAAGACCATGCTTTTATCTCAAGAAAATTTGTGATTTGTCCAGCATATACTATTTGCAAACTGATTCCAATGTATTCATACTTAGAAGACATTGATAGATCTAGTGTTGGTCTTCAACAAGTTCAGACGCAAAAAAACAACATGAATAAAATTGAAATTTCTCGAGTGAAGTTTACTTTTTACTTGACTACACCTCCTCCTCCCCCAGCCCCCCCTCCCCCTCTTCCTACCTTTGCCACTCCATGTATCATGTAATCAGTCCACTTTCCTCCATTTCCGGAGTAAGCAATGTAGAACCGTTTTACTCCTGAGCCCGATGCAGCGTCACCTTGCAGCCCTATTTTGACCAAGTTGTATTGTGTTCCTAGATCCACCTGCAGATATTCATCTTTTTTGGCAGCAGCCGCACACCAAGAACCACTTCCAATCGACCCGTACAACCTCGCTGCATAAGGGTAGTAACCAGGTTTCCAGCTTGAGGCGGTCATAGAAGAATTGGCAATTTTGTCGATGCGCTTAACTCCCACCGTAAGGGCAGAATAATCCCCTGGCAAGAGACGACATAATCATACAACTTTGCACAAGTCACCGATAAAATAACTTTTTAGAGTGTGGGATTTGTTCTGAGGCGCGGAAATTTCCTATTTCAACCTCCCTCTCCACTCAGGAGTGGAAATGGGTAACAAACAACGGTAAGAGACACCTGACCGAGAAGAGTAAACATACTCCTGGTCGCTGTATGTTACAGAAACAGGGGACGAGTGCTTGCAGATGAAGGCAACTTGATATTTTAAAATTAACCATATGTGAGTATTATTCCAGAGAGACACTGAGTGATGTCTACTGTTGCAGTTTGAAATTCTAAGTATCGATAAATCCGGTCTTGAACTTATTTTTGTCGGATATGGTTTTATGCGCTGTGCATTCATTCACAAGTGTGCATTCATTCACAAGTCTGATCTAGGTAGCCTCTTTAGCGCTCACATTATATCATCTCATGGTCACACATCAAGCATCTTTCTGCCAGTATTTATTCAAGTTAGTTCAAGATCAACCCCGTATCAGAGTTTCACTATATATTCAGCGGTAATTTTAGGAACTAAACCTGGGGACATACGACTGATGAGGATTGTTAGAAAAGTTTTTCTCTAAGGGACTTAGTAAGACCAAGACGTAGTGTAAGTGATATGAACTTGGCCCATTTACGATTCCAATTTCAAATATTAAATTGTTTCATTTTTAATAGTTTTCAAAATCCGTCTCCTTTTTTAACTGAATTTATGGTCTCAATAACTTTATACCACGAAATTCTCAATGGAATGTAACGCAACAGTAGAAATACCAAAATAACAAGGTTTTTGGTCGCTATATCCTTCAGATCATCCCTGGCCTTCATATCATGACAGATAGATTGTCTTTCACAAACCTTTACATCCATAGACCTCAATACGAGTATCCCTACTTCCGACATAAGCTAGAAGGCTAATTAGTAAGTAGCGTGCTTCTACAGAATACGGCAAAAAAAATCTCCTGATGCTTCTTCTGTTTTTAGTTCCATAAAAAATCTGAGAAGGCAATGAAAAGAGAAGGATGACAAATATCAATAATCTCAAGGAGAACCTTAATTACTAACAGATCAAGGAGCCTTTTCGCATTGCGATTTTGGGATGGCGAGCAATATCCAATATAACTTCTATCAAGAATAACATGCACTTACAGACTAAGTGGGCGGCCTAACGGGAAAATATTTGGATCGAGGTCATGGAGGCACATCTGCTTCCATGGCTTCCAAAAAGTGGCTTATGGGAAAAGGGAACCAAAATGAGATTCATCAACAAAAAAAACTTCCTTTTTAGAAACAAAGAAGATGAGAACGTTTATGTCAGGTTACTCACTTGTTCGCGAGCGTCTTCAATCCAGTTCCTCCACGACCAGCCCTCCACACTGTAGGATAATTTGAATTTGGTCACAAAGCCACCACCCC
This sequence comes from Pocillopora damicornis, assembly GCF_964200805.1. Lineage (NCBI taxonomy): Eukaryota > Metazoa > Cnidaria > Anthozoa > Scleractinia > Pocilloporidae > Pocillopora > Pocillopora damicornis. Next base: position 26,495,023 of record NC_142671.1, read on the forward strand.
CAGATTGTATGGCCAATGCGGTAAAACGCTGTTTGTAAGCCCCAAAATCAATCTTAAGGAAGGCGAATTCATCCGCATTTTGTGGTAACCAATAATAACTATTTCTGAGCCTTGCTTGATAGCCATAGTAATATGAATAATAACTGGAATGACGAATGGCCGAGTTTCGTATTAGTCTTGATTCCATTCCCAAGGGAGCGGAACAAACTATGATTAAAAAAAAACATGATTAACAGTGACATGTGTATTGATTTGGAGAAGTTTTGCTTAAATTCATTTTATGTCGACTTTTTGCCCCACTATCTGAACATTAGCTATATCTGAAGGACAAACCACAATTATAATGAGCAAATGATTAAGGTGAAGTAGATGGGTTCATGATCTCAGCAAACAAATTTACAGTAATCTGATCTAATGATCGAAACACATAGTCAGCTTAATAAGTTTGTATTTCGGGCCGCTGGATTCAACAGTGTACTTGACTGTATATCCCAGTAGAAGCACACACCTTTAGTTCCCAAGAGCTCCACCCGAAGACAAGGCAAGTTAATCCACTTCTCAGGGTGAAAGCGAATAAAGCGGCCGGTAAACCCGAGCAGTCTGATTTTTTTTCTCCAATTAACTTCATCATTTCCGAGAAATCTCTGAAACAAGAAATCAACAGCGAATAGTAAGCGACCATTAAAATCTTCGTCAATCGTTCAGAGTGCGCTTAGTCCAATTATTATTATTACTGTTAGCAAAAGAAGAAAGTATTATTCTTTATGATAAAAACCAATTTTGTTCAATAGATGCTACGCCTTAAAGGAAAATTACGAAAAGGTGGTTTCAACAATCCTCTCTTGTTTAAGTTCCTGTATTTGAGAAATGAAATCAGTGACTATACGAAGAGACCTCAACATTAAGACCAACAACTGAGAGACTTAAAAGACTGTGATAAGAGTTAGGTAGTAACCTCTTTATATTAAGTGATGACTGCGAAGTAACGATTGCTTTTTGAACATTACAAGCATATGAACAGGCCCCTTTTATTACGCATTCGGCACCAGCGTTTCCTCGGCCGTGGAAAGTATGAGGTCTTGAAGTCCAGCACTGATATTAGTGCCAGACCCCCGTCGAAGCACTCACTGATTCGACTCAAATCTTCCCGAGGAAGGAGAAACGAGTGTCTTGCAGGGTTGATGATGAGGGCCTGCTCGCGGGCTATGAGCTGATTGCGGCATATTTTTTCTGTTATTAAGGAAAAGCAGACGCGCTGTCTAAGCCTTGCCAGGCTGTAAATCCTGAAACAAAATTAGCTTTAAATAAGACATTTCCGTTCGGCTGATTTTACTCACAATAGGTTGGCTGGTTTTCACATCGGTAACAAAAGTCCAGTTTTCCCGGTTGGCGGTAAAAGACAGAAAGAACTCGGTAACCCAAGCAAATCCGAGCTTATCGGAGGACAGCCGATGTTTACCCTGGATAATAATACCAGTGATTATGTGTTCGATTTCCACGTCAATTTCCAAATAAGGCTGAGCGTCGCTCCGTGCACTACACCACGCTCCGTGGCCTATGTTCCTGTCCAGTCTCCCATAATGTGGTAGATGTTTGGCGCTGAGCCAAGACGAGGCAGTGATGCGATCATCCGGGATACGATCCGAGAACATTCCCAGACCTTCTTGACTGACTAATGCACAAAAGAAGGAAATAAACTATCATTGGCATTTTACGGGGACACAGTGTTTGGAAAAGACAAGAGTTTGCAAACTATGACAGCCACAATAATGCCGATTTGTGCTTTTTAGTTATACAAAGTATACGAAGAAAGAGGAGGCGTGGATAAAGTCAAAGCTGTTTTGTCTAATATTGTTGGTTGTCAATGTTTATCAAAAAATCGTTTAAATAATACAAATGCATCCTTCCTTGAGCTTTTGCTTTGCAATCACTTGATCTTCCACATTGAATAGGAACGGAGTAAAAGTTATTTGAATCTGAAATTAATGGGAAATGACAACTCTTTCTAAGGTCGTAGCAATTCACGTAGGTATCATGCAACGGTTTTGTTACGTTATCTGTGTTTAATCTCGTTCCTACACTGACTAACACTAAGACAGTCTGAGGTGAATTACTCAAGGAATTTTTCACGAGTAACAACATAGCAACCTTTGCCCTCGAGCAGCGTCTGCTGTCACCAGCAGACGATCGGTTTCCTTCAGCATTGATATGGTTAAATTTTATCAATTACGATGTAATTAATCCAGATAAAGAACTGACAATCAAACCTATATCGCTTATTTCAACTTCCACCTCACATAGGCTAAGCGATGAATTGACTTGCAGGGCAAATATGGTTACAAATCTGCCCTCCACTTCCGGCACACAGGAAACCAATCTGGATTCGCCTCTTGAGAAAAAATGGGACTGTCCACCACACGTCGGGTTTCCAATTCCTCCTCTGTTCTGTATAAAGCCGACTCTAATTGATAGTTCTGTGACCTCTCGGTAGTTTTTGTCGCCAGGGTTTACTATATATACTCCTGTTACGGTCTTCGTTGACCGCAGATCGACTTGCCACCAGGGTATCTCGGTTTCGCCGGTAAATGAACAGGAACTGGCCGCGTAATTAGTTCTGTTGCCATCGATTGCAAGCGCAGAGGTGTCTGTCAGATTTCCAGATTGAGATGTTGGACGACCAATAGCATCGTTGTTATTGACAACAACGTAACCTGTAAAACGAATTAACTCAACTTTTTCTTAAATGAACATAATTGAACGCCTCCACAATACGTCCCTATCATTTTCCAGCAATTGTTTCTTGATATCTATAAAACCCATTCTTCCTGTCAACCTGTTAAAATACATATAGGTGCTTTACACAGAACGAAAACAATAAAAATTTCTCACAAGTATTTACAACAGTTTCACACTGTAATTATATAATGCGCAACCAAATCCCGGAGTTGATTCCCATGCTCGCTCGACATGATTGAAACCGACTGCTTCCCTAAGCAATTTTTTTGGCGAGCGCCGCTCGGAACGCGACGACCTAATCGCAACATACCTGGTCTTTATATTGGAATCCCTACATGACGGATATTGGGAAGAAAAGTAGATTTTATGGGCGAAAGGAAGAAGGGTAGAAATAATAAAGTTCTTGCCTTTCTCTCACTACCCTCTACTCATTCATTTCCAACTAAATCAAAGAGAAGTGCTTGGTAAACTGTGGCTACATTATAACGCTGGCGGGCGCTCCTTAATAAAACTCGAGAGAGTCTTAAGGTGATAGTTTTATTCCTAATGAATTTGAGAGCCCACTAAAGAAAGGTGAACACCCATGCTGGAGTTCAGTTCTCAAACTGTTACAAGATACCGTTCATCTATGCCAATTAAACTAAAAAGACCGAGGAAAGATGACTTGCTCTTAGAAATAACCGCGATCACCACCAGTCTTTGGAATAGTTCAAGTGTGGATCAATCAGTTGATCTGCTGTCTCGTACTTCGAATTCCAGGGCTGAGAGCCACTGCAGAACAAATTACAGGAATAATTATGTACTTACGTTTGCAGCCATAAAGTTCTAATCTAAGTCCAGCGTATGCAGACGTTGAATCCTTCACATTCAATCTGATGTACAGAGGGATGACGTCCCTAAGTAATTCGTGCTTTACAGTCTTGGTGGAGGGGTTGTTTCCCTCAAAGATCTGTTCAAAAAAATATATTCTAAGGGCGAAAGTATTTGATATTCTACAAATGTAAACTTGTATTTTCCAAAAATATTTTTCATCTATATGCCAGCAAAAATATCAATGATTCTGAACGATGTAATACTTGACTGAAAGACAGTAACGGCATGTACATGCATCAATTGACCATTATCCCCTCCTTCCCTTCTGAACTCGCCAAATTTTAATTTTATGAAAGTGGGACGTTAAAATACCTTAACTCTTCCATCTTCTCGATAATCCACCCAATCTATGCCGTCGTAACTGTACGAGAGGGTATAGGACTTGACTAGATTGCTGTGCACGGCTTGTGTCGCCACCCCTGTAAGCGTGAAGTCACCACTCCCGAACTTTACTTGAATGAAAGGAGAGTTAGAACGATCGCTTTGGACCTGCCATCCGCTGGCGCCATTAAGCCGAGCTCGGTATGGTTCATAAAGACTTTTGTAGCTATTTGCTGTTACGTCTCCGTCCCAAATTTCATGTGCTTCCATACCTAAAGGATTGTCACAAGCTACGAGGGAAAGTCATCGAAAGATCCTAAGTCTTATGATGATTAAGACAAGATAGAGCCGGTAGAATGAATGTACTTTCAAATTACCCTCTATCAACACAAATCCCTTTCAAAAAGCTTTTGCGGGTGTTTTTTCGATCACTTCCCCCTCCTCTGTGTAAATAAAGGTAACTATTCTGTTTCACCGTGCTTTCTGTTACATGTTTCGCCTTTATTTTTAATCTTCAAGAAGACATAATCACAATTGGACAAGCTCTATCACTATACACTTAATAAAAGCTCTATGAAACTGTGTATGTTGGTTTGCGCCCGTATTTGTGCTTAAGACTAAATCCGGGCCAATTTAGTCTGTTATAGTGCTGTGGTTATGAGAGTTGCAGGGGCAAACACTTAGCGATGGACAACAGATCAAAAAGATCAAAAAAACGAAGTTCGAGGCCCAGCCAAGATCATGATGTTGAGCTCTTGGACAAGATCAACAGAACAAAACCCTATTCAGAAACACGCGCTGGCACCACAGAATGGCTAAGGAAACCTGGCAAAATGCTGGGTAACCTTTCAAATACTTGCATTCCATCTTAGAGAGGTGGTAACCAGGCTCCTAGTTACTTCAGAAAATACAAAATTGAGATAAAATGGACAGCCAGCCTCCTCCAAAGGGATTATGATTCCCCTAGCCATGATTTTATGTAAGAAACGTTACCTGGGCAGCCGTAGAGTTCTATCCTCAGGCAGATAGCATTATGCCACGCTACAGGTCGGATGCGGACAAACTTGGCAACAAAAGGATGTACAAAGTTTTTTATCACAACTTCGTGTTCATTCACGTTTCCATCAAATATCTATGAAAAAAAGAGCCTTTGAGAAGAGGAAGCAAAGTTCTATACTTTGGTTGGAGCTCCTCAGAGAGGGAATTCAATCAGTTTTTGCGACCTTAAATTTCACTACTGATAAAAGGGAATCACTCTTTATGGGCTCAAAGGCTGTTGATGTGTTTATAACCGTTGTTGATGTGTTCATACTTACATGCGTCTTTCATTTTTATTTTCCAAACCATAGTTTTATGACATCATGGCTTACCTCGACTGTTTTGAGATTCGTATACTCTTTCCATTCCTCTCCATTTTGGCTGTAATTAACCGAGTATCTTGCCACCCAACCTCTCTTAACAACAGAACCCTGCGTTCCCAGTTGACGAACCATGCGAACCTGTGGAAACTGGATCTGAAGATACTGATCTCCATCATTCGTTGCTGAGCACCAGGCTCCGTGTGGATTATACAACCGTGCCAGCCAGGCTTGATAGCCTGGACCCAAGTTGGTGGAGGCGGTCATAGCCTTGTTAGGGATTACGCCTGAACCGGCACCCAGGTCGCCTGTGCATTCTATATAGAGAGAAAACAAAAAGCAGAGATATTTGAGCCAGTTGCACAAAGCTTAGGCTGACTTCCTCAAGGTTGGACGCAATGATATCAAGGACAAAAATCAAAGGATTGATTTTGCTCATGATTTGTGGAAAATTCATGCTGCTAAGTTTGACTCCATCATTATCCGTGCAGTAACACGGACAAAATATTACGTTTGTGTGTCACAGACGTCTGATATAATATTCTAATTGTAAGAACGGTATTAATACAAAAAGCGAGGAGGCAAAATCGTGAGTAGAAATCGTAAAAATCTCAGAGATGCAATCTCGCCTTTTGAAAGACATGAAATGTACAGCACATACAGCACTCCCACGTGATTTTTCATGGAAACCAGGGCTACCATTTGGAACTACTCATCGGGGATGAAAAATTTAACTCTCAGAGCTTCTGGTCACTCCCAAAGGGAGAGTGGAGTTAGTTTACTATACCTTTGCAACCGTAGACCTCCACACGCATACAGGCCTCTTTCTTCCAACTTGTAGGCTCTATTCGAATGTAGCGAGTGATTAAGAGACTTGTTATTTTAAGTGTTACCGTTGTATTGGCATCATTATTGGCTTCAAATATCTACAAAATGGATGAAAATAAAATTCATTTGAATGCTTGTTTGGGCGAAAGTGTTCGACGACAAACTTTTTTTCAACCAAAAATACCACTAGTTAATTTGAGATAATCTGCTTTATGCTCCCATTTAACAGATTCTAATCGACCACAAAGGTTTCAGGAGCTTGATTTATACAAGCAGCTTCTCACAAAGCTGCAGTGTGATTGGGTGAGTTCCAAGGACTCGACATGTTATTAGCACACATACCTTGACATTCCCTCCTTCGTGGTAAGTCTTCCAAAGTTCACCATTGTCACTGTACTGAAGAGTAAACGATTTTACAAAGGCTTTAGAACGAATTATCCTTTTTTTAAAACATACATGTCCAGAAGAGTTGAGAGTAACATTTCCTTGACTGTTAACGGATGTAACATTTTCTGTTTTAACAGATGACATATTTCCACTTGTGAGGTTCGATGAAGAGCTGTTGATCGTGGTAACGTTTGGTGCAATAGTAGTTGAACTGTTTTCACTTGTGTTATTCACTAAAGCTACGCTAGCTGACGTTCCGTTGGCGGCGGTGAGATTTTGCTCCCCTTTCATTTCTTCAGAACTGCTTTAGTGTAGAGAAAGATACTTCACATTACTAGAGAAAGCACTACACCCATCTAACTAACTCATCGCAATGTGCTCAACGCCACCATTTCATTGAATTCATTGAAGAGTAATGAAACTCCGAGTGGTCTTTTTATACAGGAACGGTTGAAAATGTCAACATAAATGTAAACTTCACCTCTGTTTTCGAGAGTTCCTTCAACTGGCTTTAAACGGCTGAACGCATGCAGTTGAAGACAACTACACTATTTATGTGCTGGTTCCCTAGAGATAAGACTTGCAGTAAAATTTGCCGAATTTTTCTAGTTTTTAAAATGCCCTCGGTAGTGTTGCAGATAATTTTTGTATATACACGATTCATCGCGTTGCTCGCTGTACAGGAAGGAAACTCGTAGTGTCACGCATTCGTGTCACGGCACCATTTATTGACTAGTCCTATTCTCCCCGCGGGCCACCCTCTAGAATACCTGACAGATTTTTTAAACGTAACTGCCGCGCTAAGAACATCACCAGATACGGGTCCAAGTTTGTATGCTTTGGCGGTATATCAGGCTTGTTTGATGTATCCATGTTTAATTTGGCTTGACTGCATCTCGCCAAATTACGGAACATGACTGGACCAAACGCTCCTTAAATGTCGCCGTACCAAAGAAGTAGGTATGTTAAATGCGCGAACCATCAAAAATCATGAGGTAGAGCGGTTTAACTGACAGAAAAGCAATAAAGAATAAACTCACTTACCTGCAGTTTATTTTTTTCTTCAAAACAGTTACCCACTCGTAAAGACGATTTCCTTGCACGGCTATCATGCTGACCTGAAACCTGTTTCCGAGATCAATCTGGAGATATGACGATATATCAAGCTTTCCCTTACACCAGGAACCATTACCTGACGCGCGGTTCAGTCGGCCATGAAATGCCTCAAAACCAGCTCCAAGGTTTGACGATGACGTCATAGATTTATCAGGAATTGCGTCATCCGCGATGCCAAATGGGTTAAAACAAGCTGCAACGAAACGGACTTCATCGTATCCAAGCAAGATTTCTAACCACCCACATTATTCTTTAACGACCTTTCAATGACTAGCTATTGTGTTGTGGTGTGAGCACTGTTCGATGTATTTTTGTGACATCACTTGATAGACGTGTCGTAAGTTCCTTGATAGACGTAAGACATAAGTTTAAAAAATGTTGGACTACGGGTAGTCCCTCTTTTTCGGCGAACTTTTGTAGTGGGAGGAAAAAAAAATAAGTGAGAAGCTCTGGGAGTACACACATTTCGTGCATCTCGCTACCAGGATTCTGCACGGTGCGCTAACTTCTTTTTTTTTTTTTTCCGCCAATTTATTTACTGGTGCGACGGACTGTGCCGCTAAATAGGGACTCCTCGTCATCTAATATTCTTAAAACTTTTTTTTTTACCTATCCTACATTGTTTTCCCCCAAAACACGATTAAGTTTTCTTCTTAATCTCAAAATGATACAGAAAAACTTACATTACAAAGAACCTATAACACGAAAAGAACAACTTAATCGGAATGCTTTTTCCCTCTCATAGATAATTTTTTTTAGCTCGTTTGATGTCGCTTTCTTCTAATCATTTCTTCATGGTTGGCTTTTCTTACTTACCTTGGCATCCATATATTTCGAGGCGTAAACAAGTGTCATCAATAGACCGCTTGGGGTAAATTCGAATCATATTTGCAATAACTGGAGAGGAGAGATTATTCATCACAATTTCCCTTCTGTCAGCTGTATTATTGCGGATAAATTTCTGTCGAGAATACAGAATTGCAAAGCAAAATGAAGTCATTCATTTTACAACATGAAAGAGATAACGGTACGGCTTCTGTCCTAAAAGTAACTTAAAAGGACCTCACGTAGAATCCCACTAAAGAATGATACCCAAAACATATATCCGATTGGACTGTTGATCTCTTGTGGCTCCTGATGACCTTTAAGCTGTTGCCTTTGCTTTTAAATGAGCTAACAAAGGCTTTGTTAATTACCGGATCGTTAACAGTAGGATTTGACTCTGACCTTGATAGTGCCGTTCTCGTGGTAGTCGAACCAATCCAGTCCTCTGCTGAAAGCCAAAGTGAATTCAATCACAAAGCCTCTGTGGGTGCCTTGATTCGCCACAGCAGTGATGTAATGATTGCCATTAAACTGAATCTGAAGCCATTCCTGATCGCTAACTTTACCGACACACCAGCCAGTTACTGAATCGTTGATTCTGGCGTTATAGTATTCCCAGTGCGCCGTTGATCTGGAGGCTTGAAGAGATTCTGAAGGGATTTCAAAGTTTTCCATTCCCAATGCAGAGTTACAGTTTTCTGAAAACAAATTTCATTAAAATGGATGAAACAATCAGACATTCCTGGCTGCGCATGTTCAGTTTGACGATAAATAATGTCAAAATCTTTGAATGAGATTTAACACATAAGTTATACCTTAGGAACAAACCTCAGGAAACTCAGACAAACGGAGAATAAACAGAGCTGTATTAATATGTTTCAAAGCCTTTATATCACCAGATTAGATCGATAAGAGTATTTTCTATTTTTATCATAATAAAATTGATTTCACTTGGAATGCTCTATGCTTCTGTGTTGAGGACGACGAATTTTTGTCACTTCAAGGATTCGGCAGCAAACTAGAATTCCATGGTAATACCAACCTTTTTTTCGATAACACCCAAGAATATTGATCGCAATTTAACACTGTGTTGAGAAGTCTTTCGAAATTTCCAACCATTTCTTGGACTGAAATGTTCAAACTCTCAACCAGTTTTTGTGGGCTCCCCGCTAAATAAACAAGGGCCGGCAGATCAGCTGCAAGCGAGTTTGTTACTGATAATCTCATCGCAATTATTCGTGCGATCTTCTTTGACCCATAATGGCATCGAGATACTCTCCATTGGAAATTGATTTGGCTGATATGATCAACAGCCTCGTGGCGCTTAAGTGGTTAAAGGTTTGTTCCATTTTTGGGGGTTGTTAACAGCTCCTCCTAAACTTAATGGAGATCTACTCTTGATTTAATTTCAAAAGTCTCGCAATTATTTTATAAAATATAAACCCCTTTGAACGAGACAAAGAAAACGTTTTTCCTTGACGTCAGCCTTGTTTCAGTGCTCTTAAAGATGATTGGCAAAAATCAGTCATTGAGCACCTGTTGCAAGTTCAGTTTATTGTTTAAAGATGACATAACGCCCTTTATTTAGAGACCATGAATTCCTCTCATCTTTTTCCTTCGCCTTAAGCTTTTGCCTTAAATGCCGTTTCCTCTCCCATGAAAGATTACTCATTATGGATATTTAATATTTTGTATACAGTTAGAAAGTTACCAGTAAATTGAAAAGCACTTCCACTTTCGATGAACTGCAAAAGACCATAAAAGACATTCTATCGTTGAGATACCTTCTAACCTTGCGTAACATTAGAATTATATACCTGCCGTTTTGAAGAAGGCAATGCTTAAAGCCCTGACGGGTCATTTCCACATACTGTGAAACATACCGTTCTAGAGACTTTCCAAAATACCTCCTATCAAGATATAACCCTTAACATTCCCAGATTGTTGACGGCAAGCATCATGAAAATAAGTACTTACTGTTAACACTAAACTACAGAGGTCACATGCTGACTTCAGAGCAACGAGGGTGATTTGACCTTGTCGATGATAATAAAATATTTATAACATATAACATAAGCATAGTCTGATAAACTTTTGCGCCGAAACCCCTCTAATACTCGAGTAATCTAGTCAAATTCGGGATATAATTGACTTAAACTTTTATTTAGGGCAGAGAAAGCTGCCGGTGACTTAACAGTTTTGGATTCAGAGAATCCAAATTGAATTTCATTTTGTATAATGAGGTAAGGCCATCGCTTAATTCCTCACGAAAATAGATATAACTAAATCTTACCATGTACAAAAGTGTAAGAAGCACATAAGCATTCTCGTTCCATAAATAATTCCGATACTTTGAGGACATGGCAGTTTTAAGCTGATGGCCAATTTCTTCTGTTAGAACTAAGAGAAACGAAACCATAAACTAAATAAATCCTTGATTAAAATTTTCAAATATATATATACATAAGATAACATCGCAAACTAATAGTAATATAGCGCCTGTACGCTACTGCCATTCAAAGACGTTCTAGAGGAGGGCGAGTATTTTTGGAAAACATCAAGGATAATTCTGATTAAATGACGAGTTTTAGAATGAACTTTCAGTCTGCATTCTTACAAAAGACCCAAGAGACGGGAATAATAATAAAAAAAGACGTTAACTCTTGTAAACGAAGGCAAAGTAGTTTGGAAAGAGTTAAGTGTTATGTCACCATACATAAGTTCGTTCAGTTACGATCGAATTCTTTTGCTGATTTTGAAATGTAAGTTAATACTGTGAGTAAGTTATAATTTTAATTTAGGTTCCTACTTTTGTTTAATGTTTAATGCAAAAACTTACAAATCATGACGTCGCAAGAAAAAGTTGATTTTCTACGGTTACTTACCGATGTACTGTTAACTTGCGCTGTTACGGACCATAGCTTTATACTAACGGTTGAAGAGGGATGTCAAATATAAAAGTGTTAAATTTGTTTTGATCTAACAACACAAATACAATAACTATGCACCCACCTTGATTATTATTTGCATTAACGACCGTTTGGAGTTTAGTTGACAAGAACGAAAAATAATGTTACAATAAATTTTAAAAAATTTTTTCTAAAATTTATCCATAATGCATTCGAAATTCATTCATAAAAAAGGCTTGATGGCAAATGAAGATGGCTGTTGCATGGGAAGAAACTTATCATCTGCCGCTTCTATTAAAAGTTTCCCCGTGGGCGAATAATTAAGTTTAACAAAACAACAGATAAACTCATTTGTATAAAACGTCAGTAAGGGGTTATTGATGATTGTTAGGTAACAATACTCTTCTGTTTAAGTCACATTAAAAATTTAAAAGTCGAATTCCTCCTTGTTTATTTACTAGTCTGACACATAACACAGCACTCTATAACGAATATTCTGGTCAACTTAAATTTTATTTGGTGTTGTGTTACTTGTGTTCCAAGATAGTTCATCTTGCTCGCTTAGGTGGCCAATTAGAACTCGGGATTAGTTTCATCATTCATGTTACTGCACTGAGCTATTTAATCCCATAATGCGAAGAATATTTCTTCCCTTTTTATTTAATGTTTTCATTATGTTTTTAAAGTGCTTGTGGTGATTTCCCACTCCTTGTTTCTTGTCTATGCAATTGGTGGCTAATTGCGTTAGAGTATAATAAACTCCTCCGACAAACATGTTCAAGAGTCTGCTTATCCAATAGCATTCGTCGGAAATTCTCCGGGTACGATTATCTGCTACGAGCAACGACGACTTTCTTCCGAAAATACTGCGCAAGGATTGATGGGTCAGGAGACCTCGCAGTGTTAGGCGTTGTCAAAACGGTTTCAACATTCACCGTGAAAGAAAGAAGAAGAAATTTCTACTCACAAGTTAACATGCATGACCTGGTTAAATATGTTTTCTTTTCGGCGACAGTACAAGTTGGTAAGTAATAGAATAAAGATCGAGAATGAAAGACTTACCCTATAAATATGTAAAGGACGGACATGTAACTCTCGCACTGTGAATAGAATTTCAAGGTTATAACAGCTCCGCATTTCAATACAAAAACCTAGATGGTCGCGACCATGAAGGTTGCACCATATTACCTTTTTTTAATTCTCCAAATGCACAAGGTAAAGTGTAAGCCTTCGTCACTTAATTAATCTACATCGAAGGACTGTTTTTTTTCTTCATCGGCCTAGAACAATCTCTACCGACTTGACGGAACAGTTAAATGATAGCTTCACTTTGTGTTTCTCATGCCACTTAACACTGGAGTCAAGGCTTGTTAAAACCCATAAATACATGTTTAATGAAGATACCGTGGGGATTGAAGAGTCTACCACAGAGATTAACAGCATGTTGTCGAAACAATAGCTTGAAAGGAACTTAATAACTGTCCTTTTATAATACGTCTTGGTCAGTTAATCGATATGGCTTAAGGTATGATTTCAACAGCTAAATAGTAATGATGCCCATGTGGAAGACCTTTGCTGAGGTCGATACTCTTTAATCATAATGACGGAACAAGTTTATATCTCGGATGCAAAACTGAGGGTGATACTGATGCAGATTATCCAGGCTCACGACCGTTATTTTCACACCAGCACCAGATATCACCTTACTCACTGTCTCCTACAGGATCTCATCTTTCAAAAATTCAAGATAACATAGGGATATTAAAGTCAATTCCACTTTTCGTATATTGATCCATAGATGCGATGGAATAAAAATTTGTTAACGCTTCAGCCAAATTTGCATGTTAGTTTTAAACTTTCCATATTAACCTGAATACTCTAAAAACTGTCACAACGAAGGCAGGTGGCCGTTTTCATAACTTCACTAAATGAGCGAGATATGTGTATTCACCTTACTGGTCAGTATAGATTTACCTTGATCAGGTAATGAGAATCTAACCCTACGTTCGAGAGGAGATATATACTATGATATTTGAAGAATCCATGTCGGAATTCTCTTCATAGGCTTTTCCTTTTCTGTTTTTTGTCTTGGAAATATTTTCTAGGTCTCGACGTTTTCATATTTTGAGGATCAAATTGCTCACTGAGTTTTTTAAAATTATTATTTTAGGTTTATCTTTGACATGTTATACATGTTATTCTTCCTCGAACTGGACTCAATGTGATGCAAGTCGAACAAAATACGTTTGTGAGCCATGGTTAGATGTTTGCGCCAAGACAAGGTCAACATTCGACATCCGTGGAAAAAGGTTTGATGTTTATGAGCGAGGATGTTTTGTAGCAGATTTTTGTAACACAGTGGCTTGCAAGTACATTGGCCAAGCCGAAAACTGTGATATCACTTGCTGCGACTACGATTTATGTAACGCTACTGCCTTGCTAACATCAACTAAGGTTTTCGTTGTAATTTCTGTGATTTTATCTTTGTTCGGGTACGTTTAACATGCTTGATTGGAGCGCTCACAACCAATCTAGGCCAACTATGGTAATTACAACTACTACATTTTAAAATTTGTTTATATGATGAGGGTAAAATGCCGGTTTCACCAATTTGATTGTCTAGCTGGCTGCGTTGGACTTTTTTTTACGGTATTATTCATGAGCCAACTTAAAGGCATGTCTCGCCAACAAGAGACTGGGAGTGCCCTAAAATGTGTAAAGAGATGTTGTTGACAGAGAACAAAGCACTACGAAAGGATTCACGAGGAACCTGCAAATCTACTGATATGTACGTCTTTTTATTTCAACATGAGGACCCATATTCCAGGGCGTAAAAAGATTCTTATGAGAGCAATGTGCTCACAGCAATGTTATTTCATGAGCATTTTTCAGTTAAACGCGATATGTTTTTATTGTAGCAAACACGAAGTGAGGATAAGATAATTATTGAATATTACTTCTATTGAACTAATAGGTAACATTTATGCCCATGAGCTGGTAAAATTAAAATTGAGCGAGCAAGAGTAATGGTAATTAACGAAGTGTCGCGCAAGAAATTGCCTGAACAAATTGGAAAATTCATATTACTCAAAACATTTGTATTTGCACAAGAAGAGCTCTCATGGAGGCAACGCACTTTCCCTTCCCATGTCATTCACCCTGTCTTTTTTGCACCCTTAAAATAAGTGGGTTTTTTGAAGTCAAGAATTATCACAACACTTATCCTGCATCACATCACTGAACGGCTTACAGGCTCCGCCCTGACAATGGCTATGACAACTTTGTATTGAAGGTGAAAGGTTTATTGATATTTCACCCAGTAGGGAAATTTTAATACAAATGAGACCCTCCTTTGTAAATAAAATCAGCCACAATTGACCTGACGATTAAAATATAAGTGATCACACCGCATTTCAGTTTGTCTGATTGACAAACGTTGTCCCTTGTAAATACAAATCGTTAAATTATGAGATGACTGTCAGCTTTATCCATTCACACGAATACCTCTTGGGCGATTTCACACTGACGTGAATGATGTGTCAGCACGCACGCAGATTTCACACAGATTAGCTTTCACAACAACAAAAATAACCAGCAACCAAAAGCTATAGACTTGATCAGTCGGTAACTGTGGTGACAGCTTCATGAATCGCCTCAGCGATGTAGTCGACATTATGGTGAGTGATCCCACAAATGTTTACCCGTCCGCTGTTCAGCAGGTAGATGTGGTAAGACTTGGCTAAGAATTCCACTTGTTTTACTGCAGAGAAACACAACATGATCATTTGAAATCACGCTTGTTTCTACTGGTACTTCAGTTAAACCCCCCTGAAAATTGTCTCGCAGTAGATAAACTAGATTTGCAAGGACTTCCTGGTGTGCCATGAAACCTTTTTAACTCCCCTTAAACGTTGCCAGACATCTTCCTTGATGTCAAAATGGTGAATTGCTGCATCATGAAGAATGCAATCACGAATAACAAAGGAAATTCTTGTACCTTCACAGGAACAATAATAAAAATTTTTGAAAACTCTTTTCAATGACATTTTAAATTGCGATGATGTTCATGAAGGTTCGAGTACACCATTTCTTGATTGACTTAGATAGCAAACCTAAAGAAGAGCTACGAAAAACTGTTCGCTGAAGACACCAGCAAAGAAAACCTGTAAACAAAACTGCCAAAAAAAAAAGACTTCCCAGAATATAGCCCCTGACAACCCCCTTGATAAATTGTACTTATCAAATTGTCTTAACTAAGGAAGTTCTCCCTTTAAGTTCTTTCAATATATAATTTGGTTTTATCAACTACATGTAGTTGTTAATGTAAATTGGCCACCGTGTTGTGTTCTTGGGCAATACAATTTCCTCTCACAGTGCCTTTTTCCACCCAGGAATACAAATGGGACCAGTGGATTGTCTGGGAAGCCTGAGAGAAAGCTGAGGAGTAACCTTGCGATGGACTGGTCACGGTGTTCCAGACTGTATGCGCCACGGCTTAGGTAGACTTTTAGACTTTTAGAACTACAGACTTCCAGTTAGAGCACCCTACTCCTTTCATGCGGAAAAAAACAACAACAACAACAACAACAAAAGAAAAAAAACAAGAAAAAGTGGGACAGGTTCCAATAGTAATGGGACACTTAACTCATAACCTTAACCAAAGGTTTGCAGAAGTCTCCATTTATGCAAACCATGCAATCATATAATAAAACCACTCACCATTCAATCCTGTAAATCCAAACATTCCCTTCTGGTCCACAATATGGTTCCACGTTCCTGGTGTTCCACGTTCTTTCAGCTTGTTGTAAAGGAGTTTTCGGCACTCTAAAATACGCCCAGCCATCGTCCTTAAAGTTTCACGCCTAAAAGTTACAAAATATCAAATTAACTAACATATCTGAAATAAGAAATGTCCTTTTAGTAAATCACCAGAGATTTCTGGCAAAACTGGAAGGAATCTGGCACTGCTAATTAGTGCCAGACCTTCGGAAAATCTTCCCCTTCCTCCTGGTCAATGTAAGTAACGAGAAAATTGATCCACGTGAGAAAAAATGAATTAACACTCACAGTGATGAAATTTTGGCTCTCAGCTAACAGATCGTTCTTACCATTCGGCAGCGTGGGCTGGGTTGTTCAGTATGGTTGCTACAATACGTGCACCATGATTGGGTGGATTTGACCACATTGGGCGGATGATTGCCTTGAGCTGGCTACGGATACGTTCAGCTGTTTCATTATCTGTTGTCACCACACATGTATGACCTGCCCTCTCATCTGCAAAGAAAAATTAGCAGCTTTGAACAAATACTTTAGTTAAAATTTATATTTTCAGTGTTTAAATAGTAATCTTTCTTTTAGCTTCCATCAAAAGCTGTTTCTAAGGTAATTACATAAACCTATGTCTATCTTCAAAAAACCCCTTTAAGCCCTGGGTCATACATGTAAGGCCATTTCATTATTCATGTTTTCCCCTATTCACATTTCATAGGGAAGCATATGCCAATGAACAATTTTCAGCTGGCTGCTGCTGTGAACAACAGTTCACATACATGATTTCATATATTTACAGTCACTATTCGTCATGGGTTTCTTACCAACCAACATAATGACCAGCTCCCAGTTGGCTTGTTAGTTCAGTTGGTGGAGCACTGCACCAGTATCCCAGAGGTCATAGGTTCAAATCCCATACAGGCCTGAATTTTTTTCAGGTCTTGTTTTCACTACTGCTAAAGTGGTACTCATTATTGCAAAGATAGCTTTAAAATTCATTCCACAACCGTGTTGCCCAAGATGGGGTAAACCAGGCTATTGCCTAAAAGCCACACATCAGAGTATCCCTGCATTGATACCTGGCACTGTGAAATTACAAAGCAACGGAAAGGAGGAGGTATCGATTAACTTTGTATCTTTTTGTTTTCACAAATACATGCCCAGCTTCAGTACACTATCAGTCCTTTTTCTAAAACACAGTCGACCACCTGCCACAAGTACTTACTGTATAATCCAAAGTTCTTGGCAAATGATTGTCCTATGACCATTTCAAATCCTTGACTAACAAAGTAGCGTACAGCCCAAGCATCCTCATCTGGGTCACCTGACACAAATCCTTGGTAAGCTATGTCAAACAAGGGAAACAGCTTTTTTCTCTGGAAAAAAGTTAAAAAAAAAAACCAAATGCACCATTAAGTAACTATTAAATTATGAAGTAACATAAGAATAAGCATCTTCAAAGCATTGATTCAAAATTTTGAAATACTCTTTTTAAGGGGGGGGGGGGGGGGTGGGTTGTACCAAGTACCCAAGGGGAGCTAACTGATAGGATAACAAGGCACAAGCTCTCTTGACCAGCTGTACCATCCACATTCCCTGACAGAAGCACAACACACCGAACAGCTTAAGCATCAAATATTCATATCAATTACATAGGCATGTATTTGATATGAATGTGTAATGACTAGTTTTAAACTATTTGGGACACCTGATTAATATGTGAATAAGTAGTTTAGAATACCTTCATTATCTCAGCAATCCTTTGCCACTGTTCCTGGTCGGGATCTACTCCAGTTGGATTGTGTGCACAGGCATGAAGCAGGATTATTGAATTATCTGGAGCATTCTGGAAAAAACAATGGTAGCAAAATAGAGGATAAGTTTTTGAAGTTCATTGTACTTAATTCTTAGCCATCTTCTTCCATCTAAGTTCATTTATAGTAGAGTACGTCTTTCTTTCCGACAGAATTGATGTTCAGATGCGCAAGTAGTTTTGCACAGTTCCTAATACATACTTTACATTTGCACTGTAGCTAAAAATGCACTGATTAGCGATTTCTATTCACATGGAAGGGTTCAAAGATGTAAGGCATTGAAAACCCATAATCATTAAACATAATTTTTGTTCAAAGTCGTTTCAGTAACCCAGAGAATTGCCAGATAGGTCTGAACAGACCTTTCCATGCAACTCTGTCCCTAATACTTAACTTTCAACTTTGTTCACACTAGTCTGCTCTTTGCTCTTTACTTTTCTCAAAGCATTTTATCATCTAGGACCCCAACCTCTTCCCTCTTAAGATAAAAAAAAAATGCTCTATCAATAACTTTAGTTTCTATAGCACAAAAATTATTATGTTGCATTTTCACCTCTAAATCTTCCCACATGCCCTGGAAATCCAAACCTTTAGTTGCTTTATCAAAGTAACGATAATCCTTGATGTTTTCAGCCTTGTAACCAGTGGCTAAAAGCATCTTCTTGTGGTTTCCTACAAACATGTGAAAGACAAACACAATTGTAGTAGACATCAGAATTTCACTGCACTAAAAGTGATATTTCTTATCAAAGAAAAACCTACAGTGTAACTTAAATTAGAGATAAAAGGGCTTCACTTGGGCTTCCAATATGGAGATGGAGTGATGATCATGAATGTTTGGATGTGCTTCCAGCGTAATAGCCATGACACTTTTTGCAATATCTGTGGCCAAGTAGACCTTCTCTTTAAAAGTCTTTCCATAAAGGTCTCCACTATCAAGGAAGGACATAAGAGTGTGCTTTGTTTGCTTTAGAGGGCTGTAAATGGCTTATTCTTGTTCCCAGAAGCCATGCAATTTTTCAGATTGTCCCAGCCTGATAATCAGTGGTTACGCAGAAACACTAGAAGAGGCCTTTTTGGAAAATATAACAAAAAATGTATCATGTTTTGTTTTGTTTTGTTTTTTCATACATTAATTTTCACTTGAACCCTTTAAAAGGAGAAATTTACTTTCTATCATGGCCAATTGTTATCTTCCTAGATTGAATAAAGATTCTCAATCTGGTTGATACACACTGCATACGTTTTTACTTTCCAGGAGTTAAACATCCCCTCCAACGTAGAGCAGGTGATTGTTGTTAAGTACTTTTGTCTATCAATGTTCCTATAATTTCCAGCAGTAAAAGTTACTCTCCATAACAAAGTAGGTGGGTGTTTATTAGTGAAGCCTTTGCAATACTGTTCCCATGGAAAAAGTACATTACAGTTGAACCTGTATTAAGCAGCATCTTATTAAGCAGTTACCCTGTATTAAGTGGTCGTTTGTCAATGTCCTGAACTTGTTTTCCTTAATCACTATAATTTTCAACTCCATTTAGTGGTCACCTCTACACTACTGTTGCCAACACGAAACATCATCAGCACAAACATAAAAATCACATTTAAAAATTATTAATAAAAAGAAAGTCTCACCCCATGTAGGATTGGAGACAAAGATAACTTCTGAATGGTAGAATTTCTTCAAGAACTCCATCCCAAGACGAAGACTTCCTGTGCCAGAGATCGCCTGAGCTGAACAAACCTGTCCAAAGAGATGAATATAACATTTCAAGACAAAAAAGTTCTTCCAGCACAAGGATACAAACAAGAGAGAATAGTGCTAGCACTGAAGCATTGGTGTGAGATATTACACGTATACAGATGTTGGCAAAAAGGTTATTGGGGAAAAAAGAAAAAGTGCATGCAACAATCTTGAAAGGCAACCTGGGCATCTGGTGATCAATAAGTTGAGTTTATTGAGGTCAGTTCATTCTTTTCTTTGTTTTTCATGAAGTTTATATTAAATAAAACTTAGTATTGCCAACAAAATAAATTCATCAAACCTGTTATGCCTATTCCTTACAGTACTGTTTTCTCAGATTTCTCTAAAATCCCAAGGTCAACACCCCAGCTGAACTGGATTAACTGAGAGCATAAGGACTTAGTAGTAATACTTTTTAGGACACTGCTGCCTGGATCTTCAATACGCTGCCTTCAGGGACAAAATTGTGTGTGGACAGCAAATCATTTTCAAAACACGCCTTTCCTTTTTTGAAATCTTTTCTATCATAATTTGCTTCAGTCTTAATTCCAAATGCTTTGTATTATAATTATTAATTGTATATTATCATCATGAATTAGTTAGTGTTTTAGTGTAGATTAACTTAGTTTATTCGGGTGAAGAGCCATTCTATGGATACACTGTAATAAAGCCTTTATTATTATTATTATTATTATTATTATTATTAATAGTCTCTAGTGGCTCCAAAAAAAATGTAATTGGCAACTAACTAGAGGGAAAAGAAGGCATGACTGAATTGTATGGCTGAAGAGAAGTAGTATATGTTAAATTCAATTTTTTCAGGGTAGACTAGCACTTGTTCTTGTTACATGTCAAGATTTGATGCATAAACCTTTCTAAAATTTTGCTTACGATTGATATTAAATTGCATTTACTAAGCTTTAGTGGTGTAATTCATTAAGATGCTTTGCAGGGTTTATACATCATTCATGTTGTCATATCAGGCATGTCTCAATCACCAGCCTGAGCTTTTCAGTTGACCAATCTGGCTTGTTGAAACATTATGAAACACTTGATTGTTGTTAACTGATTTCATTAGAACAACAAACCCTCTCTCATTTTCACAATTATTCTGACTGAAGACCAGTTCACTTTTATCTTTTGTCTCAATTGATTTCTTTTTTCTTGTAATATAAACCTACTTTTGTTGTCAGTAGTGCTTAATGAGAAACATATCTAGGCAACACACCTTCAAAGATGTCAATCTTAATAACACATTCTCTTATTTCACAATGACATCGTACAAAATCACGACATGGTATTCACTGCCAGCACCCCAACTTTTCATTTCTTTCTCACCCTACCACCCACTCCAAAGACACTGCCACACCTTCTATCGACAATATTTAAAAATGATCATCCATACCTCATGATCAGTGCTTAACTCACAGAAAGATAATCCATATTTCATGGAAAGTTTTGTGACAACAATAGTTTCCCAGGCATAAGCTGTCTTAACCCTTCAAGTCCCATGAGTGATCAAGACAGAATTTCTCCTTACAATATCAAGCAGACAAGTGATGAGAATAAAGAAAAATATTAATTAGGGGATTATTAGTTGATCCAATACCAAATTCTCCAAACTAACATCACAAGAATTATATAACAGACAGTAATGAGAATTACAAATGAGATCTTGGGGGTGAAAGGGTTAACTATATTAAAGTGTTGTCCTGTCTCAAGGGTTTGATAATTTTAGTACTCCTCTAAACCTACACTTTGTGTGAACAAAAAAACTTTCAGTTGGTAGCACTAAAACAACCCAAAAGATCTTACATGCCCGCAATGCTGATATTGGACCTCCCTACTGACAAATTTTGCTTAGGCCCCCCGCGCCCGCTATAAAAAAACAAACAAACAAACAGACAGACGAGGCGATGGCCGCCAATTACGTAATAGAGCTGATCTTCATCATTTTATAAGCCCTAGTTCCCATGGCATAAAGAGAGGAGATAATTTATGCTAAGTGTATCAAACCTACCCTATTCTCTGCCAGCGCAGGGCTGTCATTTCCCAAAAGCAGTCTGCTAGCCGCATCACAAAAGGACTTTAGACCATCGATTGATAAGTACTCATGATTTAGAATTTTCGATGCGATTTCCTCAGCGAGTCGCTTCTCAACATTCAAAACCACTGGTAGTACCATTGGATTTCCATCTTTGTCGCGATAAGCTTAATAAATCAGCAGAGAAGCAAAATTAATAAACCCAAGACACCATATCGAACTAACTTACAATTAGCAGACCGTTAATGAATATTAATAACTTTGAACAGGATCTGCTCATATGCCTCGTCTAATTTTTAAAGTAAGATTTTACCTCCAATTCCCATGTTGACTTTATTGGGATTCTGGTCATCTTTGTACATCTGATTGACACAGAAAACATGATCTGTAGGAACTCCAGGAACATCTTTGAAGATCGAAGCAGCCGCCATGTCGTGCCACTTGGCAATGCCACTAATTCTGTCGATAATTGCTCGCTGCACGCTTCGTTTCCTTCCGAACCGCAATCGACTACAGCCGTGACGTCACGAGTCCAAAAATTGCTATTTTAGGAAACTACGGGGAAATGAACGATACTCGTTCCATTTCTAAACATTTCTTCTTATTTTGCTGAAAACTACGATGGGATTGTTTGGACAAACCCCGCAGAAAGCACCAAAAGAACAGGTTTGTTAGCTTATATGGAGTTTTACGTACGTTTACGATCCTTTTATGCTAGAGCTACTGAGGAACATCACATTAAATGTGATATGCTACTTGTTATTTACTTCAGCTTAATATTGGCAAGTAAAATCCATATGTGCTTTTTCTTTTCGATCACAAAGTATTAGAGGGAGATGAAATATCTGAATGAACACTTGTATCGCCACGCTCCAAGCCCGTTGCAGACGATAAGATACTCGCTTATAATGCATGCAGTACAGTGCATGTTGAGTTTTCAAAATGAAACTGACAACTTCGATTTTTACACCAGTGAAAGCAACGGAGCTTCTTTGCGATCGTCAACTTTACGGAACGTTACTTATGGGACATAATTCAAACTCCAATGTTAATTTATACGAGGCTTTTGAAGATATGTGATTTGCAAACTAAACTACGAGATAATTATAAGTAACTGACTGTGACCACTCTATGATGACGGCCCTCAATGTAGCTCAAGTGTTGTAGATTACTAATTATGATTGAGAACAGATAGGACTTCTTACTTTGTCAACAATATTTATACCAGAGGTATTGAATTTTCTTATTAATGTCTTTTTTGATACCAAGATCCTTCATACAAGAAATGATACATATACATACACCTGTTTGTGGTAGTTTCTAGCACTGATACATTGAAGTTTCTCAGGCCTTTACAGTTTAACTTCATTATGCATATTCTCCTTACTGTTCTTTATACATCTCTCTGCCAACCATGACTTGGTGCTCACAAGGAGAATTTGTTTAACAATCAAGAGCTTCTTTAAATGGTGATCAATTCCTTTATGTTCATGACCTGTAAGTTATAGGTGATATTGTAACAAGAAATTAGATGCTAGTTACTCTTAGGGGTTAGAGTGTTAACCCTTTCACTCTCAAGATCTCAAGAGTAATTCTCCTTACTGTCTATAATAGAATTCCCATAAATTGTTGCTTCTAAGAACTTGGTGTTGGATCAAATGAATTCCCTTGTTGACATTTACCCTTATTCTCATTACCTGCCTGCTAGATAGTGTATTGATAAAACCATTGGACAGAGAGATTAGTTCCAGGTCACTCCTGGGAATGAAAGGATTTAAGTGATTGGTAGTTCTGCAATTGATCCAGGATAATTTGTATCAAAATATTACATATTCACTTGCTACTGATTGAAAAATGATCTTTACACTTACAGGTGTATTCACTAATATTAACCTACAGTACATGTACACTACATCCAATTACACATCACTGTTATCTTTTATTAGTGATCTCTCACTTGACATGTAGTACTCAGAAGGTATGCAGTGTTTAGGCAGTAGTTCATGCAAATTGTTATCTACTTTGAATTTTGAAATTTTTTAATCAAGTGTGATTTTTATTTTCTTTTGATTCAGACAAAGATAATGAATACTATGCAAAGAAAATAGGATGCAAAGCAAATTGAAGCATTTAAAGCGAGTAGTAAATATTTTCTAACATGAGGTCCATGCTTTTGCCTGAAACAACAGTGATGGCTTCCTACCTGACAAGCCCTGTACTTGTTAGGGTTTATGAAAATCCTCTAAACTGGTGTAATCCTGTAAATAAAGTAAATATAGCTGAATGCATGTCTAATTCTATTCGTACATGTAGCTTCCATGGTTGCATTCAAGAACAGGAGGGAAGATACTTTGAGGTCAGAATGACCAAACTATCAACTCTCAACTTTTATAATTTTCATTAATTGGACAGAATGATTTACATATCTCAGTAACAAGCTTTAAAGTAATCCAAATTCATGAGAAGTCTTTGCAAAAGAAGACTGAAATCCTTAACCCTCTAACCCTCTAAATGGCCATTACAGACATATGACAATATGATGAATGTGTACTTTAGGCAGTTGTGTCTGTTCAACAATTCAGCAACAGTGAAAAATCAAAATCAATTCTTATCTTGCAAAATTGTTGGTAAGTTAATAAGGTTGGGGCAGGAGTCCTTCAAACACCACACACATCTTGCAGATACTCATCCTGAAATGCAGAGTTCTTTGCATATCTGCTAACCTTGGAGACTTGGAGCAGAACAACATTTGGTATTAATAATTTTTAAAATTTAACATTTGTTATCAGCTACCAAAACAAGGCAGAAAAAAATTGAATAAACCTTGAAGTGACTGGCTCAAAAATCAGTGTCAATACACAGTGTAACTTAGTCTTTTTACAATGTACAGGTACAAGAATGGTGCAGAGGCTTGAGGAAAGAAGGTCGTGCTCTTGACAGACAAATCAGAGGTTAGTGCAAGCTTGATCTTTTTTTAAATTTGATATGCAAAAAATGTCAATGAGGTATTCCTAGCAATTCACCACTAAATTTAACCATTGGAAATTGTTTTTGAAAACATGATGCATTATTGTTTTTGCAGCCATTCAAAGAGAGGAAGAAAAAGCTAAAAGGTCTCTCAATGACGCTGCAAAGAAAGGGCACAAGGATGTTTGTACAATATTGGCCAAAGAAATTATAAGATCTAGAAAAGCTGTCAACAAAATATATTCCTCTAAAGCACAGTTGAACTCTGTAGAGATGAGCATGAAGAACCAGTTGGGTGAGTCATTTTAATACCCTGAGTGTGAGCAAAACCTTTGTCAACTTTCCAGGGTTAGCTATATGTAGCAGTTCTCCAGGGTACTGAGACTATAAATTTTCTGTAAGGAAGTAAATTGAGTTTTTTATTTCTAGTACAAAGAAAAAGGTGTATCAACATTGACTAAATTTCATCTCCTCTGTAGATTGAATTAGTTTTTCTTTTTTGCAAGGGTGGTTGTATTTGTGAATTTTTTTTGTGAGTATGAGGAAGGTAACTAAAATAAAACAGTTCCAGATGTACATGTACATGAATTGTATTTCAGATTTCAGAGGGAAGCATCACTGAAAAATGAGTGATGATCTTTTTCTGTGTCATTCTTGCAAGAATTGACATTCTTTTGCTTTTGTACAAAAACAAGTTCCATGAATGTAATCTTGTATTTATTAGTATGTGAAAAAATTAAATTACCAAACTTATATCCCAAACTGACTTGAAATTTGCACCAAGTATTAATTTCAATCATTGTGGTAGAATTTTATATACTGGTAAAATTTCAGCTCTGTTGTATTTGGTTCTATAATGGAAGACACCATACTTCTCATTTTTCTCAGCTACACTTTGAATGGCTGGTCCCTTATCACGAGCTTTTTTGAATAACAAGAGAATATATTATGATTAGTGACTTACAGAATACTTATCATATATTAAAAAATAATTTCACTACTTGTACTCATTTTTCTCAGCTACATTGCGAATGGCTGGTTCCCTAGAAAAGAGTAGTGAGGTGATGAAACATATGCAGCAACTGGTGAAAGTGCCAGAGATACAGGCCACAATGAATGAAATGTCTAAAGAAATGATGAAGGTATGCGCAGAAGAAGACAAAGAAGCTGTGCAAGCAAACTGAGAGCAATGCACATTAACAGTATATCATTTATTGGTGCATGCTTACAAACTTCAAGCTGTTTTGAACTTGAGGGAAGGTTTTTATTTATAGAGACATACAGTACCGTTCGAAGATAAGCGAACCACTCAACGCGTTCCCCACGCAGAGCCAACGCGTTGGCGTTTTGAACTTAACGCGTTTGCGTTTGCGTGTCCACGCAAACGCAAACGCGTTTAGTGAAGCTCATTAGTAGATCACACTTTAAAACCATTTTGCATAACAAGAGGCCCAAACAAAGCCGACTTTTTTGTCACATTCGCCTTAGCATCTCCACGGTGTCTGTGTATTCCCGATAACAAGCGTTATCCAAAGATCTGTTCCTGATGAAAAAAAAAAAAAACCGAACTAAGAGTCAAACGATTTCATTTTACAACCTGTAATTTGTGAATACTTTCGAAATTCTCTTTCACCTGTATCCCAAACTGTTTTTTTTTTTTTTTTTTTTTTTTGGTCGATCGATTTTATGTTTACGTGCCGCATGTCTCGATATTCATCACAAGTCGCGGCGCTTGTGCTACCAAATAAATGAAATTCTAGCCGTATTAAGTTTGCGAACAACTTCGAATTCTCGGATCCAAATTTATCCTTTTCGATTGATCCTGTGTTTATGTGCCGCATGACTTTTCAATTTGACAAACATATCGACAGCTGTCGCTAGCGATGAAATTCTAGCCAGGTAAATTAGCGAACAACCTCGAAATACTCGCATCCCATGAATTATTACTTGTGTTTACGTGTCACCGCTTGTCTCGAAATTCGTTAAACAGCCCGGTACTTAGAAGATCCTCGCAGCTAAGAACACTACTGAAACTAGTAGTTGTAAGTAGGACCTGAAAACAATTTCAGGCCCGTACGGGATTTGAACCCATGACCTCTGCGATACCGGTGCAGCGCTCTACCAATTGAGCTAACAAGCCAACTGGGAGCTGGTCTTCTAATTTCATCTTTCCACCGCAGTGCAAATATGTGAATTTTCATATATCTAAATCTTCATTCACTAGGATGTTTATTTGTACCCAATTCATTGACCAGCTCCCAGTTGGCTTGTTAGCTCAATTGGTAGAGCGCTGCACCGGTATCGCAGAGGTCATGGGTTCAAATCCCGTGCGGGCCTGAAATTGTTTTCAGGTCCTACTTACAACTACTAGTTTCAGTAGTGTTCTTAGCTGCGAGGATCTTCTAATTTCATCTTTCCACCGCAGTGCAAATATGTGAATTTTCATATATCTAAATCTTCATCCCGGTACTTGTCGGTACTTTGGCAATCAACTTCAAAAATAGTTGTATACAGTTTCATTCTGATCGATTCATCTATTTGCTATTTTAGCCGTGAAATTCTAGCCGTGTTAAAAATGGCTTGCGAAATTTGCGAACAACTTCGAAATATTCAGATCCAAATTTATTCCTATCGATCAATCCTTTGTTTACGTACCGCCGCTTATTCGGAATTCGTGTCACCGCAGTGCCTGTCCCTGCTTCGCGTGATGAAATCATTGTCGTAGTTTTGGTTGCCATAAATCAGTGCACTGCTTCGAAATACTTCAGACCCTAGCCTTATTTATTTTACACCTCTACGAAGTATCACAGATGCCCCTTCACGCATACAAATATTTTTCTTTTGTCAGCACGCGCCGACAATTTTGTCAACACGCGCCAAAGTTCCGTAAATTCAAAATGGTTTTCAGTTGCGGATGAAGGCCGTCCTTTGAGTTGGTCAACAGTGGATGCAAAAGAAAGAAGGTTGGAGGTGGCAAAGTGAATAACAAAGGCGATACGGGTCGATGATCAACGCGTTAGCTAAAGCGTTAGCGAAAGAGCACTAACGCGTTGACTTCTTCGAGCCCACGCGTTGACAACGCGTTAGGTGGTTCGCTTATCTTCGAACGGTACTGTAACAGAATAGTTTCTTTCATTAGATTTATGATTTTAATTTGACTAGAATTTGTCAGTTCCCAATCACATTCTAAAGTATGTGGTTTCAGGTATGCATTGCTCTAGATGCTGTTCATACCATTGCATTTCTTCTAGATTTACATTATGCTATATTATAAACTTAGAGTTGACAGTGTGGTAACTGTTAACCCTTTTAGGCCTAGATCAAATTTGTAATTCTCCTCACTGTCAACCATACAATTCTCATAATGTTAGTTCAGAGAATTTAGTATTGGATCAATTAATTATCCCCAAATTGATATTTTTTTTCTCATCACTTATCTGGTAGATATTGTATTGATATTGTAAGGAGAAATTCTGTCTAGGTCACTAGTAGGACTTAAAGGGTTAACATGTGTTTTCAATTACATTAAACCTATTTCCATGCAGGCTGGTATAATTGAAGAGATGTTAGAAGACACATTTGAAGTATTAGAAGATGATGATCTGGAGGAGGCTGCTCAGGAAGAAGTTGATAAAATTCTCTTTGAAGTAACAAAAGGTCATATATTTTGCTTTTGTATTTTAATTTATAGTTTTATAATGCAAAAAGGACATGTACTGTGGAGAACTTAGAGCATGAAAAAAATAAAAAAAGAAAGATTCACTGAGCTGCTGAATTTGAGTGGAAGAAATATGGTCAATGCTGATTGATTCACTTAGAACCAGGAGGATTATCATTCATGAACCCTGAATTC
The DNA here is from genome assembly GCF_964200805.1 of Pocillopora damicornis. Classification (NCBI taxonomy): domain Eukaryota; kingdom Metazoa; phylum Cnidaria; class Anthozoa; order Scleractinia; family Pocilloporidae; genus Pocillopora; species Pocillopora damicornis. The sequence goes on from NC_142671.1 coordinate 26,523,565, forward strand.
TACTACACTGTGATTGCTCTTTTTTTAATCGTTGAGTTGATTATGGTTAGGTTGTCGTTTCATTTGTTACAAAGTAATTGCCAGTTCTGTTATTGAATCACTTAATCTCTGTTGGTTACTAACAAGCCAATTTTAGTGATCAATTCAACATACATGTAATTGTGAGTGTGTATTACTGTAGTAAGGGTTTTTCTTTCTTTCAAACAGCACAAGTGTGAAGTATTTTAATCAGTTATTGTTTTGTTGTTTAGGTACCCTTGGCCAAGCTGGGCATGTCTCAGATACACTACCAGTAAGTATTGTGATATGAAAAGTTCCTTTGGGCATCACTGATTAAAGTCAATCCTATCATATTTGTACCATTACATAACTTATGGGAATGCCAAACAAACTGGTTTATTTCCTCTTTCAAGGATTAGCTGGTATTTATCCAATTCTTTCCACATGGTGTTGTACTGTGATGAAACTGCTTTATGTTTTCTTTTCTTTCTTTGATCAAGTTTCCTTTTAATTACAACATGTAATCATGCATGTGTAGCCTCAGTTTGACTTGTTTTTTTTAACTACATGGCTTATTATGACTGCTAACAGTTTTTTTGTTCTCATTTGAATAAATAGAATATAACTGACAGTCAGGGCACACACTGCATGTGGTAGCGAAATTGTTTTTTCCTTCTTGAAGACAACAACATGATTAGAATGACATGATTATTTTTAAAATTCTTTCCCATTCTGTTAGGGAGAACAGGAAGGGGCAGCAGCGATGGTTCCATCAGATGATGAAGGTGAAATGGAGGACATGAAGGCTCGACTGGAGGCTTTACGAAGTTAAATAACTGCACAAGAGATTCTATGTAAACCCTGGAGCTGGGTTGAAATAACTAGAAAAACTAGCATCTCAGATTTTTTGTACGTTTTTTTAGCATTATCTTGCCTTTTCTTCTCCTTCTCTCTATCTAAGCTCTACTCCATTAAAGAGAAGTCTCGGACACATTGCAACTGAATGGCACAAAATAGCTAACCAGGTTTTAAGTTAAACTAGTTACATTTATTTTTTTTAAGAACAAGAAAGGCGACGAGCTTTTCGCTTCGTAGCAGTGAAAAAGTTAAGATTTAAATCCGTAGAGCACTATGGAGCAGTAAGTTGCATTTGCTAAGGTAGCAGTGAAAACTGGAGTACAAAGTAAGCGAGTAAGGGTAATAAATGAAGTTGATTTTTCTCCCTACGGTAGCAAATAAGCTCTTATCGGAGAATTCCTTTACAGAATGCCTTTCCAGATTCCTTTTTCAGATTTCTGTGAAAGCAAGACATTTCTGACTAGCATCGGAGTGCGGAATCCGAAGGTCTGAGGTTCGATCCTCATGGGGACTCAAAATTTTTTTTTTTGTCCCACGCTTGTGACAAGACGACTGAGAACTAGATTCCAGAGCCGTGGGCTGGGTGATTCTATTGGTTAAGTCAAAACCAATAATTCAGAGCATATGGTTCGCTGGAAGGGTTCCTTCTACTAACAGTGTAGGAAATCGTAGAAAGTGACCTCATATCTTGTTTACCGCCCGCTAGTTCGTACATTCTTGCCCTTTTTTTGCTTTAATTCAGCAAGAGAAGAAAACCTTTGTAGCTTTTTCTTGTTTTAGTGATGAAGGTTTCAAGGTTTCATGTAAATAGTTACTTAGTTCACTTGAGTAAATGTGTAGAACAAATTAATTACGGTCGATTTCACGCAAAATATATTTTAAAAAATGGAATCGTTTGAAATGATTAAATTGCTTTACGTGTGGACTTGTACGACAGTGACCGCCCTTTATGATATAGTCCGCGTCTGGCTAAGTTGCTGATGTTGTTCCACCCAATGGCAAATTCATAAACGTATGCTGTTGGTGGGAAGTTCCCATCTTCAGAGGTCTGATCGCATTGGCTCCTTGAAACCGTGTGTGAACTTTGTGCGCTGTACAAAATTCTGAAAATTCTTTGCGAAAATGTACTAAATCACGCAGAACACGCACTTCCCTCCTCGACTTTCCTAGCAATTCAGTTGTAATTTTCGCGTAGCATTGATGGAAAATCGTGTTATCTTCCACAATGAAGACGATTAAAGCTAATTTGTTGCCAATACTGCTCTCACATTCGGTGCACAGCATTGAGCGATGAACGGAAGAACTGGAACACATGCGCACTTACTGGCGACGACTTGAAGTTTGTTTGGCAGAATTAGTCGGCTCCTATCCTGGCAATATTCGAATTCCTCGTTCAATATGCAAACAGCGCTGAAACCACGACCTCCTGCCGATCAATGAACAACATGTACCCATATTCAAGCCCAAGAACGCCTCAGCTATTCGAAATGTGCAAAACGCAAACTTTACGTACTGTTAATAAGGTAAACCCACTTGCAAGGAAAGGCTTGATCGTCAACAGCCATGAAAGGCGCGACGCAAAGAGCATGGTCGCTAATGGTTTGTAAAGAATTAACTTTTAATTCCAAGAAGTGACTAACTGTAACTTCTCCCTGAGCTACACACCAATCTTTTGCAGATATTAACAACATTATTGCGGGAGAGTGAGAATTGCTCATAGGCATGTTTCAAGAGTCACGTCATCTTCGAAAGCAGATAGCATTCGTAACTGAGACATTCTGCTTTTTACTCACCACGGTCACAATTTAACAAGCAAGCACTCTTTATTGTTTCCTTTCCAAATGAATTTTCGGGAAATGATTTAGGATCAAATACGCTTGAAATGTTTTACTTCACTTCCTAAAAGAAAGTGACCAGAATACCAAGAGCCCTTGTCAACAGAAAGTACTATTCAAAACATCTATTCACTCATTGAAACAAATCGTCCTTTTGATAAAACGTTATCTCAATATGAAGACTAGGTATATACACTGTTTACAACTGTCATACCTGTACACTTTTAAAAACAAATTACTTAACAATTAAGTCTTAGGAAAAATTAATCATTAACGCGTTTGAAGAAGTCAATGCAAAACAATTACCAAATATCACAACCTTTGGAAGACGCCACAACTCTGCAAATGAGGTCAGATCACTATTTTGGCCGAGACTGTACACTTGAACCGGCGATTTTCGATTATAGAATCGTCAAATACTGATGTTTTAATCGACTCTGATGTTGCGCGATGATCCACTAAAACCAATTCATTGAAAACGTTTCCTTCCTTACCGATCACAGCAAAAGCATGAAATTGTCAGTCAAACCAAACGGTTGGGTCCTCCTTTTTTAAGAAGGGAAATATCAGAGCAATCGGAAATTTTGAACTAAAGTAAACAAATCAATACATAACTCTTAGTGTGTTACATTAAGATTAGTCCCGCTGATTGAAGTTGGAATTAGAAAAAGAATATTCTTCTGACACGTTTTACACTGTTAAAATGTCCATGCATTCCTATAAGGGTGACAAGATCGCTGTGTGTCTCGTGAGCTGTTCCCGCCCAAGTCCGGCTTTGCGGGATTGGATAACTACTGATGGTAAGTGAAGAATGAGACGTTCACAAAGTCCTTCCATTGTGATCACTACTCGATTCCGAAGCCCTCTGCATTAGAAATAGCAATAGTGAGTTTTTGCTTCAGGATCTTTCGGTTCTTATATGGAGGAAGAATAAGCTGGTTGAAGCAGGTGTGAGACATTGGCAACCTAAAAAGAAAGAATCAAATGTAATCGTTAGATACGCGTAAATCAGTCACTATTTGTTTTTTCTTTGAAAGATATGCGACGCTTGAAGTCTAGTACTGCAGACGAAATTTTCATGTAGTTCTTATTTGCCTGTGATCCTGGAATGCATCGGGTTGCTTTATACGCTCACGATTGGTCTTTAAAACACGTTCTATGCTCTAAGCCAACTGGATGCAAGATTAAAGCTATTTCATTTCCGTTTTTCTTTCGCTTCAGGGAGTTCCCACACAAGTATTAAATTGAGTTGTCATCGGCTCATTCTGATATTTCCTCTACTCTGAGAAACCGTTGCGTTTATTCCGGTTTTTCAACAAAAGTCGAATGCGCTCTTTCGAACTTAGTTCGCAACTGATGTTTCAGTGTAGATTGACTCACATGCTGGTGCTGTGGGCTACTTCCATACGGATTATCTTGAATTCCATTTCGCCCATCCCACCGATCGGTACACGGTCACTTCCGGTTGCAAATAGCAGCAGTTTTTTCTTCAGCTCCAAAGAAAAGGACAGAACTACGTCCCAGAAATACCTAAAGATTGAAGGGAATGAGACAGACTGTCGCAGAAGATTTGGCAACCTCTAGATCTAAGAGTTAACCATCCTTTTGCCTGATGACTGCCTTGGTCTAAATTTGTTACTCTGTCTGTATTTAAGCTGTCTATCTGTCTGCCTGCCAGACATCATCTCTACTACAAATAAATAAGGGGGTAAGTCTCTTAAAAAACTGTGGTGCTGCGTCGATGGGAGAGTATAACAGGGTAATTTACTTTTATCAAATGCGTTGATAACGTAAATTAGCCACCGTTAAGAGTTTAAAAGGTGACGTTTCGTACGTTAGCCCTTCGTCACTGCGATTGGCGAAGGGCTAACGCTCGAAACGTCAGCTGACGAATGAATTGTGTCAGTTGTCCTTTACATACCTAACGACGGAATCATTCTTGGTGTAGCCATCATAGACAGTTACTTTTCTTAGAGCATCCATGTCAAGTTCAGGGTTTCCACAGACTAACATCTCCACTTCCTCTGAACGTAACATCTAAGATCACAGCCGCAAAATACATGCGCGTCAGTTTATGTTGAATCTCCATTGGAACAAGTTAGTTTCAAAGAAAACTACCATGTTATCAACTAAAAGTGATTTTGAGTTAACGAAACTTCATAACTTAACCTTCAGGCTTGAAAACCTGCTTACCGAAATCGTCACCATGTTTAATATTCTGAATAAGGCGAGATCAAACCATTGGACCTGGTTTGCCTGTTTTTTTTGGTTTTTTTTGGTCACAGAGCGCAGACAGTTTACACATTTGAGTACTTCATCTGACTAAAAAGCTGCACAGTGGAACAAATGTAAGAGGAAACGAACAATTGATATACTAACAATGAGGGCGTTTGAAGCACAGACACTGTGGAAACCATGATAGAAGGAGGCAAACTGTTGGTAGATGGACTTGTTTAACAGATAATCCACGTAAAGATTCACGTATTCTGAAAAAAAGAAAGACGTTTTCACTGTAAGCTTTAACATGCACTACACCCTATTCGAGTTGGGATGAACGTACACTGATATCAGCTTTTCGACTGTATTAACACACTGCGCGGACGTCAATAGCCTTTTACTTCAACCTACAGCATGACCTCCGTGCAAAAAATGTTCCATTTTTATACACACGAAATGCCCAATATATTGGAATTCTGAAACCTTGCTCAGATACACTTTCGAACACACCAACTTGCGCGCGACTTTGATTGATCAAACGCATAGTACTTTTGGTCATCAATGAGGAATACAATTTTAATTACTGCTATGCGACACAAGGTAATTTGACATTGTTGAAGAAACCCCTCTGTGCTGAGGCAAGAGAGGCCCCTGGTTGGTCGATGAAATAAGAATTACAGTTAACATACTACGTACGGTTTATACATGTACCTTGTCTGTTTTCTTTAGTAACGGGGATTTTGTCACCTTTTGGCTTGAGGTTATGGGTGATAACTTCACCAAATATAGTGTAAGAAATCTGCAAATGAAGCAGCCATCGTCAAAAGTCTAACCAAAGAAAGCTGAAGACGATTACAACCAAGGGCTCATAAGTATGTTGAAGGAGACAAGTAAGAAGAGAATCTGTCACGTCTATTGATCCTCAAAGTGATTTTCTTTTTAACATTTTATTCGACTTTCTACTCATTTCTTACATGTAGGTGTTTCTCGTAGATCTCGTTTAATTGTCCATATCATTATTTATTAACTTTTGCATTGGCATTTCATCATTTACAAGCTTTAGAATGAATTCCCTTGATTTGCTATCCCCTTAGACGATTTTGCCTCATCGTCTTTAAGCAAACAGTTTCTTTTCTTAAAGCATCTCTCCCCCTTTATGTGCCTATCGCAATTGTGTATCACCGCTTTGTTCTCTCTATGTAACTCCAGAACCTGTTATCCTGATCGATAGTGTCTCAACTAACCTGGAATGTTTGACAAAGATCTTCTTCCACGTCACCTTCATATTCCAGAAGTTCCTTCAAGCCTCGACCAAGATCCTACAAAATAAAGACGATATGGCAACTTCGATTGAGTGTCGTCAAATACTAGTTCCGTACATGTTAAACAGAAATTTTCGCGACGCAAAAATCAACCGAAAATCCTGGACATCGCACTTGCAAAAGCCCTTAACTAAAGAGAGCAAACTTCCAGTTACTAAATAAAGTTTACACGATGCAACGTTTTTATTTTATAACTTACTGGCATTGTTTCCATAAGATCCTGAAGTCCTAATGAAGCGATACCAACTGTGGCGTTAGGATTGTGAAACGGAACTACAGCTGGACTCAGCAGCTTCTTGTAACAACAAGGAGGAAATCTTATGTCCAGAATAATGCTGTTATACACCGCTAATCCCATCAGCTATTGCAACAATTAATGTCAAGAATGCAAACCACAAAAACAGTCTGGTTCTTTACTGAAACACATGCATGTAAACTTCACCAAATATATTAAGAAAATACCAGTTCATTATTAAACCTTACAGGAATTAGTCTTAAAAAGGATACAACACCGACCAAGTTGAATTCAGAATCATTGTCCACACATGTTTTACTAAACCAGTAGGTTCTTGACTTTTCATTATAAGTAAACATACCTATAGCAATGAAATAGATAATAGAGTGATTGAAGGCAGAAAGAATTGCAACAAAGGGGCACTTCACTGATAGGTACTGGTCTGTTCAGTGTCGCTCACTGTTGCTTTTTATATTTAATTCCATACATTCTTTGGTACGCTTCTCTGTAACGTAAATGAACGAGCTACTGAATAAAGTTGGAGGTGGATCAAACAAGTTGCGAACCTCTCGGGAAATAAGTATGTCATCACAGAGGGCTTGAAAGGGCATGTCCTGAGTAGAGATTGCAGTACAGTCTTTCGATTCATTTCTTTTGTATCTAGTATTATGTGTCCGTTGCGATGGTTATTTAAGGAAGCATAAAAAAGAATTACAAGCTTAGCTCGAACCCCAGAGTTCGTATTTTAATAGAGGCACCGTAAAATAAGACACAAGAGAATGAACACAAAAATTGCAAGCAAGAAAGGACTGGATTGGAGCAGTCTGATTGGTTCTTTAATGATTAAAATAACATGGAAAGGAATAGTTAGCTGTGGAACTTCTAAGTGTCAGAGATTTGGGTGCGAAAAAAACAAGTGGCGGGGAATCACAAGCGAGAGAATTCAAACTATAGAGAACTGGGAATGAACAAATCGAGAGACGAAAGAAGAAGAGAAACGCAGATATCGTTACCATATTCTGGTCTGAAGATCCTTCTAATGAGCAGAAGGAACCACTCTTTTGTTAGCCCACCCATATCCAGCCCTGGCTCTCCTGCAAATGTGACTTTTAGCTTCTTTTTCAAGTCTCTTTGCTTTCTGGAAATCTAAGACATTGGGAAAAACATTGTAATGATTGGTAAGTGTTAACGCAGAAACAATTCTATACGCAGAACAGTCAACAAATAAAAGTACATGTTTCTATCTACATGTGCAATCACTTAGTACAAAAAAATAGTTGTTAGCTGAATTAAATTAATTCCCTAGATTTACTTGTTGTGTTGGAAAATTCTACCTCATTCAGCGAATCAGAAATCAAGTTCGAGCGACGAACTTTGATGTTGAGGAACAGCATTCCCATGTCTGGCATTTCTCTTCTCTGAACTTTGGCCACAAGACTTTTCTGTTGGTAAGTAAAAGAAGACAAGTAATAAATCACATGAGAAAGACTTCTACATACCCTTACACATCACAGTCTAGATGGTCAAAGTCATATGAGAGCTCTTGAAGCGTGGGAAAATATGTTTTTTTTAAGATGGAAAAGTGCAACATTCGTCAGTATTATTCATTGTAGGAAGAATCTTTCAGAAGAAGGTGCGTTGGCAAACTAAAAAATACAGAAAAATCGGCAGTTTCATAGTTTAACAGTCACAAAAGGTCTGTATCAGACCTGAAAACAATAACTGTACAAACCCTGGCACCCGTAGAGAAATACTGGGAAGATAGGCACCTCTTAAGTAAGTATTTTGCTAAAAAATTTAATTCAAGTTGTATATTCATAGTCAAACTTGATCAAGAATGTCCCTAAAAACCTCCTGAACCTATTTAGATGAAAAAAGGCCTTCAAACCCTAATATAGAACACCCTAAGAGAGACTCACAACCCCTGTGTGTATCCCTAAGAAGAAGGTGAGGAGTTCATATCTCCAACCCATCAAGACAAATATGTAAACTTTGGCTACATACGATTTGTACACCGTTTTTGAACAGTTTCATTTGCAAGCGAAAAATAAATGCAACAATGAAACATATATTTGTTTATTTAAATGATCACAGATTCATCTGCATGTCAAAAGGTTGTTCTTACCCTTGCCATGACAAGCATTTGTGACTCTGAGTCCTTCTGCATAATATAACGTTTGGCTGCCAGGCTAAGAATGAAAGGGTACTGGCAGAAGGAGAATTTTCTAAAACCAAAAAGGAAAATGAAGTCAGTATTACCATCATTTGTGACAAGTATAGAACAGAGAAAATCTGAGTAGCCACTTGGGAAGAGGAACTAGTTATAAGTGGTTCTGATTTTATGATTCACTCCGATATCAACTGAGCTACAAAGATCTCCACATCATATACCATATATAAGTTCAGTAGTTATTACAAACTTTCCTGATCACCACCAACTTTGACCCAAAATTGCTTAATTTTTTTCTCTATTTACGAAATTTGTAAACTGAAATGTCTAATTAACTTATTTCCAATTTTTTTTTCAAATTTTACCATTTGGTATTTGTATGTAATTTCTCTATTAAAACTTTAACATTGCACATGCATGTAATAGTAATATTCCATGCATATGTACTCTTAAGTAGCTTCAGCCTGATAGCTTGTAATTGTAAGACTTTAAAATTCCCTTTTCCCTCTTGCCTCAATTAGCTACAACGCTATTTTGTGGGTAGGGAATAGTGCAGTCTATAAGTTACTTACAAGTAACAAATTTGAACTTGAACTGAAATCAATATTGAACTTATACTAACCCAGGATTAGCTGTGGGATTCTGCCACGAATAATACTCAGCCATCAGATCAATATGATCTAGTGAGTGATTGTAGAAAAAACTGTGGTTGACAACAGGAGGAGTGAACAGCCAGTTAGAGGCATCTGATAACAGCAATAACAACAACAAAATTTAAAAATTACATAATCCACAAAGAGATTAAAATCAAAGGTTCAATGCACAATGCCTCAATGGACAGAAGGTGAAGAATAGTTTATTGTGATGTACTCAGTCACTGTTTTTTTTTTTTTTTAAACCCAATGTTATTGTTTTCAAATGTTCTATCATATATTTAAATATTTGAGTTCTGAGTATGTGTTTGAGTTTTGAGGAGGCAAATCTTGCATCCTTCATTGGAATTTCACTCTATCTTTTATTCTCACAGCTGTGCCATAATGAAGCTTACTTAATACTTGAAAATAAACCCATGTTCAAATATATGTTGTATCAATCTTGCTCAGTTCAGAATTTATGACATTACTGAGTGAGAACTTTATCAGCTATAAATAACAAGACTCAAGTTTATGCCAGCCTGATATAACTAAATACTAAACAATAACACATTACAATGGTCAGGAATAAAAAGGTCAGTTTAAATATAGCATCTATAGTATAGCTTTCCACAGAAATTCACAAAAGGCTATTTAGATCATGAAACTTAATTTTTTTTTTTTTTAATTCCAAATTCTCTACCATGTTATGTTATGGTACTTAGAGTAGGCGATGAATATTTAATGCTCAAAATTATTCATGAGGAAAATTAACTTTAAATTATTCATAAGGAGATTAACATAAAATTATTCATCAAGAAAATGAACTCAACCATACTCAAAAGTGCTAGAACTTTAACAGCAGAAGGAATCCACCAGGTGCATTTTTCATCAGGCGGTAGCTCATTGGTTTTGGTTGGAATGAGACGAACACTGATAAACTTTACAGAGAGACAAAACTTGTTGAGAGAACTTGAATGAACAAGTTGAAATAAGTGACTGCTGGCTTCTAAGAACTTATTACTTGGTTACAGAATGTTTCCCTAAAACCAGTTTAAAAAAAAGCATTTACAGTAGATATTGATTTGGTTTACTCCTGTCGATAGTGAAACTAAATTGTAAGTAGATACAAAGTTTTAATTAAAATGTAACATTTTAATAAATTTAATTTATCACCTAGAAAATATCTTTGTATGGATTGTAATGCTTTTTATGGCAGGAAGATGTTAAGAACAGGCCAAACAGCCATATTATGTAAACACCATAGAAACCTTGACCAGGGCATGTACAATGAAGCAACTACTGAACATTAATGTTTAAATGGATAAGCCCATAGTCCATCACACAGCGTTTATAAAAATTTATGAGGTGCACTTGTTAAAACCACTTTACTTTGAGAGACCACAACACAAAGACTGCTCTATTTTCCTGTTTTTACTGTAGCAAGTAAATGAGCTTATTCACTTAGAGCTTAAAAGTATCTTTATCCTTTCTGTACTCAAGTTTTGTAAAACATGAACTGTAATTCATTTTAAGAATATACACCAAAACCTTTTCAGATGTTACCTGTATACAAATAGAAATTACCTGCTCTACTCTTGTTACAATGGCCTTAAAGGAATTAACAGGTAATCTAGAAAAGGTCAAAGAGAATACACTTCTGTTAACTAACAGTAAGTACATTGCATATATACATGTACTCTAAGAAGAAGAAAAAATAGCTAGCTTTGGTAACCGGTCATTTCGCACAAAAGACTTTTCGCACAAGTCTTTTTGCACAAGTTTTGGACCATTCGCACAATTCTTAGTGGTCATTTCGCACAATAATCATAAGTGAGAAACATCAATATAAAAGGTATACCGATTGATACTGATGAGACATGTCACCTTCACATGATCCAACGACGAGAACGTAGACATTTATTTACATAATAACTTCAACTAGATCAACACGATCACTATTCTTTCTTGAAGAAAGGAAAGGTACAAATCTCTCTCTCCATGAAAATGTAAAGAATTCCCTATTCGAACGACTACTTCTGTAACGTTTTCTTTGTCGAACGAAAAACCTTTTAGTTTTGACAGTATCGTCCACTACAAAGTTAACATGCAAACATGACGACCCACACTAAGGACACCATATTGATTTCGAAAGTATTGTCACCAGTCTTCCCTCCTTGTTCGATCGCCTTCAAATAGCATGTTATATCGATCTGTAAGAGTTTCAAATAAAGCTATTGAAAACTTGCTTCTTATATCTTCGTTATATAATGAAAATTAGGCATACTGGTAATACGTACAGCAAAAACAGTTAATAACTTGATAGTCAGAGAGTGATTCACATCGAATGTCGGCACGTGCAAGTGTTGTGATTTGACAACTTGAACGTGTCAGTGTAGGTAGTGACTAGTGATCTTGTAGAAAGACAAGTTCGATCTGTAATCATTTTAAAGATCGAGAAGTTTAATACATCTATCAAATACTAACCTTTCAAATTATTCTAATAACAATTACCTAGGCGATGGAGAGTTCAGTATTGATTGATAAGCGTCATAGCGACCGTGATGTAAACAAATGATTTCACGAAAGTTTTAAGAATTCAAAGTAATTCAAAGATTATACGCTAGCCGTTCGATAAGTAATCATACAAGCTTAAGATCAAAACAAACAAAGAAATTTAGATGTACTATAACTTAAATGAATGCAGGAAAGGGCTAAATTTCTATGAGTCTTGACCAAGTAGCGAGTTAAAATTTGCATGATTCGTCGGGTAACATGGCCGTGAACTTGAATTTTATATATTTACACAGAAATTTTGTAAATAGGTCTTTTCTCCTTTTAAATAAAAAGTGATACAGTTTGCAGGTTTTTACTTTGACTTCAGAGGAGGGAGGATTGGTGACAATTACTTTCGAAATCAACATGGCGTCCTTAGCGTTGGGTCGTCATGTTCGTTTGTTTGTAGTGGATGATGTACTTTCAAAACTAAAAGGTTTTTCGTTTAACAAAGGAAAAGTAAAAGAAGTAATCGTTCAAATAGGGAGTTCTTTACATTTTCATAGAGAGAAAAATTTGTTCCTTTCTTCAAGTAATCGTGTTCACAAGCGTTTCAATCTGGTTGAAGTTATTACGTAAATAAATGTCTACGTTCTCGCCGTTGGATCTTATTGAAAGTGACATGTGAAGGTGAGATGTCTTATCAGTATCAATTAGTATACCTTTTATATTGATGTTTCTCACTTATAATTGTTGCGCGAAATGACCACTAAGAATTGTGCAAACGTTCCAAACTTGTGCTAAAAGACTTGTGCAAAAAGTCTTTTGTGTGAAATGTCCTGTATTCCTAGCTTTTCATAACAGAGAGCAAATCAAAATACATGTAATTGTCTTAATACTGAGGACAGCATGCAAGTGTTGTTTCATTTTTTTGGTTATTGGTTTTTTGTTTTTGTTTCTGTTGCTGTTTTTTTTTTTTTTATTTTACAATCCTCTGCAAGAGAGTAACATCTTAGAGCCTGTCACTTCCTCACTCCCATGACAATGCTTTCATTTCTTTGTGGTATTCTTTAAAAATTTTGCATATCACAGAACCCACAACACTTTCCCACCCTCCCTTAGGATCAAAGACTGACACAATCTATGCATTATTCTCATGACATAAATTTAATCACCTTCTGAACCAGTGAACAAGGTACTGATGCTCTCCATCTGTGAGAGATGACACTTGCCGCAGAAGATAAGCAAAGATTACATATGTTGATGACTTGTCAAACTGAGGATTCTGAAATTAAGCAGACAGTTACTAGAGACAGTTAATATTAGGGGGGTAAGTTTCTAAAGAAAGTGTGGCATTTCAAGTGTAAGCCCTTTTCCAGAATTATTAGAGGAATTGTGGGTTGAGTATGGTTTACTTACAAAGAAATAGAACCACACTGTGACAGTGCTATTGTTGGGAACATGGTAACATGAAAACCTGAGAGTGAATTATTCATTAAGGGGTTACCTTTTTTAAGAAACTGTGAGGCTACATGGGTAGGGGGTATTACATTGAACCCAGTCTACAGTCCAAGTTCAATTTATTGTATTATCACAAGGCATTCTAGTGTAATATTTTTTAGGCAGCCAATAATAAAAAAAAAATGCTTGTAACCTCGACTTGTGTTTACTTTCATATTTCTGAAAATGAAAAAAATGTACTCTTGTGTGTATTGCAAAAACAGTTCATGAATTACCTGCAGAAGGATTGTGAATGCCCTAAGATCATCCTTTGTTTTTTGCCTATCAAAAGCAAATTAAAAGGTTTTACATTATATTGAGCCAACCATGGCAGCTGCAGTTACTGCACCCTTATAAGAATAATGTTCACTACGACAAGAGTAACACAAAATGATCCAGACAACATGGTGTTTTGTTATTCAACAAATTGCAAAGAGTGCAGCTAGTGACTCAACATAACATTCTTAGAGGGAGAATGAAAAATTTTGGAAATGCCCAACCCTGGTGAAAATCTTTCAAGGATCTTTAAGGATCTTACAAGATCTTCATGAGGACCTTTGAGGATCCTCTTGAGGATCTTCATGAGGATCTTCAAAATTCTTGTGAAGATCTTCAAGGATCCTTCATTTTCTTGCCAAGATCTTCAAGGATCTTTCATTTTCTTGCCAAGATCTTCAAGGATCTTTCATTTTCTTGCCAAGATCTTCAAGGATCTTTCATTTTCTTGCCAAGATCCTCAAGGATCTTTCATTTTCTTGCCAAGATCTTCAAGGATCTTTCATTTTCTTGCCAAGATCTTCAAGGATCTTTCATTTTCTTGCCAAGATCCTCAAGGATCTTTCATTTTCTTGCCAAGATCCTCAAGGATCTTTCATTTTCTTGCCAAGATCTTCAAGGATCTTTCATTTTCTTGCCAAGATCTTCAAGGATCTTTCATTTTCTTGCCAAGATCCTCAAGGATCTTTCATTTTCTTGCCAAGATCTTTGAGGATCTTTGACTTTCTTGACAAGATCTTTAAGGATCTTTCATTTTCCTGTCAAGATCCTTGAAGATCTTGTCTGGATCTTCAAAGATCTTTACATGAACTTTGAAGATCCTTTAAAGATCTTTGAAAATTCTTTGAGGATCTTCCAAATTCTTGTTAAGATCTTTGAGGATCTCTCATTTTCTTGCCAAGATCTTCAAGGATCTTTTTGAAAATTTTGAAGATCCTTAAAGATCTTGGAAAGAAAATAAAAGACCCTTAAAGATCTTGGCAATAAATTGAAAGATCTTTTGAAGATCTTAGCAAGAATGTTATAGAACCTTCGAAATTTTGACAAGAAAATAAGCATACTTAAATCCTCATACTAAGTTAAAAAGAAAAATTGAACCAAACATAAAAAAATGAAGATAAAACTTTTTTTTATTGCTAAACGAGAATTACCCATCCTCTTCTAGTAGGACTACTTCTACACTATTTCTGTTCAGACTTTAGGTTAGTACTAAGATTTTCATTTTCCAAAAAATCTAGCAACAGTCCAGCTCAAAGATAAGAAGACCAAAATATATGTGTTAAACTTGTCTAGGACTAGACTATGACCAGACTCAGACTACTCTTACAGAGGGGGTAAACATGAAAAAAAGGCAAACAAGAGTACTTCAATGACTATATTTCTGAACCATATTAACCTATAAACCAAAGGAAAGCTTAGGAATCACACATACTGAATATAACTAATATGTTGCCCTAAACTAATTTGTTATTTGACATCAGATCAATTTGTCCACCACATGGTGTGAAAAACCTAGGTATACTTGAGAAAAGATAACTGCACAAAGATTGCATGAAATCGAGTGTTTTTAGTGTCAAAACAAAGTACTAGGGTCGTTCTTTTGGATGAGCTGAGGAACTTTTGGAGTCGTTTATATTATGGGCACAGTGCCCGTTCAAAGTTCACCGAGATTATTAGGTGAGTTATTCCACAATATCTTACTTAAAATTCAGCTTAAAGAGAAACTGTCAGCTTATCCAACTCAACTCAGTAAGAGGATACAGCCCTGAAAACTTCAGATTAATTGAACTAATACATCCTGAGGTACAAAATAAGTGTTTTCGGGAATTCATATGACAACCTCTAAAAGAGCTTTTTAAGTTGGTTACACAGAACCAAGTAAATTCACACCTTCTTCAGAAACATGTCCTTCAGTGAGCGTCGAGGATAATCTCTCTAGATCGATAAGCCTGTATCCTTGTCCCTATAACACATCATTTGCATCCTCACTCTCCAAGAGCTCAGAGTAAGAATCATTAGGCGAGGATGGCATCTTCATTTTCTTTCCAGAAGTACCAATGAATTCTTTTCATTCAGCCCCAGAGTCAGAGCAATCGCGAGACCTGCTTGGAGTTCGATTGACGATTTCGGTTGTTTCTGTCTCTCTTTTCGCTTGTTTCTGAACTCCAGAAAACGCCTTTCCTTTACTTTTATTTCTGTGTACATTTTCCCTTTAGTTCCGACCATTGTCGATGATATTTGCCGTAACAACGAGCTTCTTATGTTTTTATGCGACCGTTAAAAATCTCGGCGCGTATAAATTCCTATCCCATAATGCAAAACCCTATTTTGTGTCATGTAAGTAGTCACAAAGTTTCCCGAAAGCCTCGAGCAAGGCGTTCCTATGCGGTAACCTTCATTACACTCATTGCACAATAATTTTCTGCGAAAATTCCTTGTTGTGTTTAAATTATAAAACAGTGAGCCCTCAATTTACAATTTTGTTATGTTTGAAATTACTTGAGGATTTCAAAGGAACCTAATTCATAATGCAGAGATGTGGTAGAGATCTTGACAAAGTTGCCTTTGAGATCCACATCAAATTCAAAAAGGATCCTTACAAAGAGCTGTACAAAATCATGAAATGAATCTTTTAAAGATATTTGGAAGATCCTTTTCAATTCCTTGAGGATCTTGAAGGATTGTAGAACAGATCATGCTAAGATCTTGACTAGGATCCTTGTAACTCCTAATCAAATTCTTAAGGATCTTAGCAAAGATCTTAGCAGGATCCCTAAAAGGTTCTTTTGAAGGTCTTTAAAAGATCCTCATTAAATCCTTGAGGATCCTGAAGGATCCTTGAAAAGATCCTGCAAAGATCTTGACTTAAGGATCCTTGTAAGATCCTGATCAAATTCCTAAGGATCCTGGCAAAGATCGTTACAGGATCCTTGAAAGGATCTTTTGTAGGTCTTTAAAAGATCCTCATTAAATCCTTGAGGATCTTGAAGGATCCTTGAAAAGATCTTGCAAAGATCTTGAGTAGGATCCTTGTAAGATCCTGATCAAATCCTTAAGGATCCTTGCAAAGATCTTAATAGGATCCTTGAAAGGATCTTTGGAAGGTCTTTAAAAGATCCTCATTAAATCCTTGAGGATCTTGAAAGATCCTCAAAAAGATCCTGCAAAGATCTTGACTAGGATCCTTGCAAGATCCTGATTAAATCCTTAAGGATCCTTATAAAGATCTTGAAGGATCCTTGAAAGGATCTTTTGAGGGTCTTTGAAAGATCCTTGCTAAATCCTTGAGGATCTTGAAGGATCCTTGAAAAGAACTTTGCGAGGATCCTTATGAGGATCTTTGTAATATCCTTTGAGGATCTTTATCAAATCCTTGAGGATCTTAACAAACATTTTTGCTTACAAAGATCTTTGAGGATCTTTTACAGATCCTTTAAAGATCTTTTAAAGATCCTTGTCCTTAAGGATCTTTGGCAGGTCTTTGTCAATCCTTGAAGATCCTCAAAGATCCTGTGAGGTTTTTCACCAGGGAATGTTTACAAGAACAAAAAAGAAAATATTGCATGTACATTCAAGTTAATAAATACATGTATCAGCACAGCATGCAAAGAAAGTTGTGTCCGATAGCCCAGGGCTAGTGGATTTTGCAATCAGGCTAGTGAATTCTGTGCTTAACTTGCCCAA